>NC_044394.1:24057017-24357017 GCF_006542625.1 Nomascus leucogenys | reverse complement strand
AAGGGTTAAGAATGAAGATTTATGGAAGTCCCTGGAGGAGGAACCACAGCAAACTGCCCTGGTCCAGATGCAAGGGGAGGTCCCTGAGCTGGGATCTGAAGGACAGGTCAGAGAGCCCCAAAGAGAGATCAGGGAGGTGTGAGGCAGAGAAGGTGGTAAGAATAGCACAAATAAATGCCCAGAGGTGGGAAAGGGCATGGTGTAGGGTCAAGGGGTGGAAGGAAGGCAAGAGTGGCTGCACCTTTAAAACAAACAAACAAACAAACAAACAGATAAAAAACACATGAAAGAAAATGGCTGAGGAAAGGAAGGAGGTGTGCAGAGCCCAGGCCACATGAGGCACTGAAGGCCACTCAAGGAAGTGGGATCTGCCGTGAGGTCATGGGAACCCCTGGCACGATTCAAGCAGGGCAGCTATCTGTGATCCGATGCACATTTTAAACAGATTACTAGACTGGAAGCATGAGAAGTAGAGAGAGAGTCATACCTGGATGAGGTGAGGAGCTGCAGCTGCTACAGTGATTAAGGACCAGGGCAAGGAGGGAACAAGCTTGATGGATAAGTCATCCTTCAATGTTCATCGGCCAAACAGCTGTCTCTTAGACAATTGCTGGGGCCCATATGATGAAGCCAGTCCAAGGAGGGCAGGTCCTGCTCTACTGCAGGAGGGATCTTTCTAAAACTGGAAACCCATCTGTGAGCTCCAGGAGAGGGCTCCAAAATCATTTTCACTTCAATCCTCCAGCTTTAGGTTCCTGCCCCCACCTGCCAACAAGCATGTGTCTCAAGAGCACTTCTGGAGCAAACACACCAGCAAATTCTCCCCTTTCACCTCCTTTGCCTCTGCGTCTTCTGAAAGTGAAAAGGCTGAGCTGCAAAATTGTAGTAGGAGGAGGTGTGCACTGGAAGCTGTCCTTCTCCTTCCAACCGTGCCAACCTCAGGGCTAATGCACAGTAGGTGCTCACTCAAGGCAGGTGGACTGACCAGTCCACCATTTTTTCTCCTCCTGAAGAGAAGCCAAGGCCTGGGGACAATGAGGTTTCTGCAATTGCCAAATTCTCTTTTTCAATCTGCTCAGCATTTATCAAGGTACTAGTGGTCGGGCTACAGTGGAGGAGAGGACATTGCAGGAGCCCAGGCTTGGCCGATGAGCCCAGGCTCTGCTGCAGTCAGAGGACAAAAGTGTGAGGTTTCATCCCAAGCCTGTCATTCAGCTCAACTGCCTGTCAGGCACCTAGGGTTCCCTGCCATTTGGACCAACATTTGGGAAGCAGGATGCTTATGGAATCCATTTTGGGTTTGGCAGCCAGAACAAAGAATCTAGGCTGGAATGGAGCGAAGAGGTGTAAATGTAGCCCAGAGCTGGGGGCTTTCTGGTGTCTCATAGCTGACCCTTCTGCAGCAGGCAAGAGGGCGGGGCGTTTGCATTAGCAGGAAGGGTGTTTGTAAGGAGATCGTTGAAATTCTTACAACCACCCCCCCAAAAAAGGGGTAGCCAAATTGCCAGTGAGGTTTCTCAGGCAGCTGCCTCTCAGAGATGAGCAGACCCAACCATTGCCTGTTCATCTGTAAGTCAAAGGGGTTTTTTGCTCTGTGCTGTACAGTTATGCAATGCAGGAGGTGATGCTGGGATCTTGCATATCTATGAGAGTCAGCACCATCCCCTTAGCCCCTACTAACAGAGCACACCACTTCCTGGATGGGATAAAGCAAGCTTGGCTAATAGTGATCCCTCCAGCCCTGCATCCTAAAGATATGAGCACTTGCATCCAAATCTCTGGGTACAATCTTCCTAGCTCCCCAACTCCGCATACACACACACACACACCCCAGTGAGCCCTGTTCTGCTTGAAAACACTCTAAAATATCCTCCGTCCTTCATATAAGGGGGAAAACCCTTTAGGCATTAGATACTGCAGTAATTACTATATAATGGAGTAAATACTATACTATAATAATTAACTTGTAAACCTTGAAATAACATTTACTGTAATTTAGACCGAATATGAACTGTGAGTAATGAAGCCCGATCCAACATGAAATCATTTGCAGGGCACTTTAAACATATGCCTGGGAAAGAGAACGCAGCAGTTTCACATCGTTACCAAAATGGGCTCAAACGAGGCCCTCACATACTGTAAGTGCATGCAGCTGCCATTATTTTGAAATATCTTGTTAGCATTTTTTTTTCCTTTTTAATAAATTGCTTCCCCCTCGCCTTTTCCTAAACTGTCCTTTCAGGCTTTCAAAAGAGCTGGGGGTTTTGTTTTGTTTTGTTTTTAATTTAGTTTTCACCCAAAAGATTGCAAATGCTCTATGCAAAACTAACATTTAAAGCCCGGGCAAGTGTTGGAATTGGGCAGAGGGCAAGAAGGTTCTGGATTGCCTACATCAGCAGTAAACTGTGGATGCTTCCAGAAGGCAGAACTGTGGGACACAGCTGCTTCTGACCACAGTGATGCCAGGGTCCTGGGACATCCAGAAATTAACAAGGGCATTTGTTTACTCAACACATCTTGCCACAGTTTCCAGATCTCTTTTCTATAGGCTTGTTCAACCTCTGAGCAATTCTGAGTGCTGGACGGATGCAAAAGGTAGATCTTTTTCCCCCTTACCCTCCCAACAAAAGTAAGGAAGGGGCCACATTATGTTAAACCAAATGAAATTACTGTTCCTCCAGGTCAAAAACAACATAATATCAGCAACATCATGTGGTTCTACCTAATACAGAGTGCACAATATGCACCTTCTGACACTAGACCCCTGTGCCTTCCTCCAACCACTCCTTAGTGGTTACCTTAAAGTGGTACCTTACCTTAAACTTAAAAGGTACCTCTAGGCTGAGGCAGGAGAATCGCTTGAACCTGGGAGGCAGAGGTTGCAGTGAGCTGAGATCACATCACTGCACTTCAGCCTGGGCAACAGAGTGAGACTCCGTCTCAAAAAAAAAAAAAAAAAAAAAAAGAGGTACCTCTGTTGGTCTCGTACTGTCCAGCTCCCAGTCCTCCCTCCTCAGAGTCCTGCTTTTGGAAAACATCACCTGTCTTTTACTTATTTTCCAGCTTTTTCTCTCACTGGCCTACAAACCTCTTGTTCTAATCTAACTGGCCCCTTTACTGTGTCCTATTTCTAACTTTCCTAACTTGGAGACTTGCTGCTTTCGGGTCTGCTATCCTCCAGAATCCCCTCTTGACTGATTTGAGTTCTGTCCACCCTCTTAAAGAGACAAGTTAACCACTACCCTTTTCCTGATTCCTTCTGTGAACAACATTTGAGCTGGGAATAATAACAGCTGGCCTTCACTGAGCATTTACTATGTGTCAAATGCTGACTAGGGGTATCATATGGATTACCGTATTTGATCTTCACAAACCCGTCTCAGATAGGCCGTATTCCTCTTTCCATTTTAGAAATAAGAAAACTGGGCCGGGCGCGGTGGCTCACACTTGTAATCCCAGCACTTTGGGAGGCCGAGGCGGGCGGATCATGAGGTCAGGAGATCGAGACCACGGTGAAACCCCGTCTCTACTAAAAATACAAAAAAATTAGCCGGGCATGGTGGCGGGCGCCTGTAGTCCCAGCTGCTCGGAGAGGCTGAGGCGGGAGAATGGCGTGAACCCGGGAGCGGAGCTTGCAGTGAGCCGAGATTGCGCCACTGCACTCCAGCCTGGGCGACAGAGCAAGACTCTGTCTCAAAAAAAAAAAAAAAAAAAAAAAAAGAAAACTGACACATAAGCTGAGGTTCAGTGATGTACCTAAGGTCACACAGCCAACCAAAGGATTTCTCTTTGGTGGTCTTGGCCTGGAGCTGACAACCATGTCATTGCAAAGGATGTCCAGTCTAACAGCAATCATGGGAGGCATCTCCAGGCACCTGAAGGACCGAATGCAGAAAAGGAATAAGATGTTTGCAATTGTTGTGGAGAGATCCAGGGACCTGCCAGTCTGCATTTCTGACGTGCTCCCTGGTGATGCTGAGATGCTCTGGTACAGGGACCCACTTTGAGTGGCAAGGCCTTATACTCTATGTCCAAACTCTACCTCCACAAGCTGTATTATTAACTATTTTCCTTAGTAGGTTGCAGGTAAATAGTATGATTGATTGCTTGGATATACTGTCCAATAAGGCCAAGTTTTAATAATAAGAAAAACCTAAAAGCACCCATTCTCCAATAGCCCCTACAACCCATATCACTCTTTCCCTTCATACCATCTAGTACATTGAAAAAATTCTGTGTAATTTCCTTCTTTTACTCTTTTATGAAAATTGCTCTGACATATCTCATTGCGTTTGCCAGCAGAGATTTTAATTGGGACATGGATAGGTTTTATGGAAATGGCAAACAGTGAGGATTTAGATCAGTTAGGCCGGCAGTTTCAATGATGGGTATCTCTGCAGAGATAAATTATTTTAGGAGAAAACACCTTTAAATCTGTCAAATTCTTCCAATATGTTTTACTGGTTTCTATTTTCAAATAACATCACACCTATGCATCAGATCTTCTTTCACTTTACATGTTTAGAGTAAGTGACCATTGGGCTCTCACTTCTCGAGTGACCTGAAAGTGTTAATGCTCTTCTTTCTGCCTATTGTAAGTTGTTGGCATCGCAGATGGGTTTTTACTCAATGCTGGATCCCAGAGCCTCTGTGTGTGCATCCTGATATTTAACACAATGGATTGAAATCATATTTATTGTTTTCTTTTTCAGAGAAGGATCAGAGATGGGGGAGTTGAACACTTTTAGCAGTTTTTCAAGAAACAAAAGGCTACATTTTTGAAATGCCAGCTATTACCAGTCCACAGTTCAGACTCTAGGAACACTCGTTAGCACTTGCACGGATCCCTCCCTCCCTGGAAACAGTGCAGGAATTACACTCTGAGATGTGACCGTTGAAACAGACTCAAAGTCAATGTGCATAATTACTTACCACAACAGTGGTTAATGTGCCCTGAAATATTTCCAGCTCCCCTTGGCCTAGGGCTTGATGGTTGATATTCAGATTTTCTTGATAAATGTCTTGGATGCTTTGCTTATACCATTTCCCAAAATACATCTGGATTATAATGTGTGAGTTTTTCCTCTCCATCTAGATGTTGGACCAAATGAGGAAGGAAAGCCTCAGAAAGCTGTCACATCACAGCTGTGATGGGGAATAAATAATGTCCCAGAGCCTTAGGGCTAAAAAGGGCCATAGTAATCATCTTCCTCTAGTTCAACCCACTCATTTTATAAATGAGGAAATGGAGGCCCAGAGAGGTAGAGCAAGTTGCCCAAGGTCACACAGCTAATTAGTGGGTGAGTCAAAATAGAAGCCCAATTCCCCTGAATCTTATTTTTGTGTTGTTTCCAGATCTAAGTGGACTGCTTCAGGGCTGATTTCCTCTTTGGAGTTATCTGAAGGACTGGTTCTCCTTGAATTACCCTGGGCCATGTCCTCCTGCTCCTCTGTTCCTCTGACTTGAGGAGAAGATGTTCTGCATCTAGGAATTATCTTCTTGCCCTCATCCCCTATGAGTCTGTCAATGGGAAGAGTGAATTCAGGGAAATGTCTGCTGTCCTTTTCTTTCATGTTTTTTGTTTGCTATGTGGCCTTTTTCTCTTCTGACACTCTGAGCTCTGAAGGGTCCAGTGTGGTGATCAGCTGCCCTATACTCTGAGTTCTGTATCTTAAAGTTCTGTTGTTTTTTCCTCCCTTCTATGTTAGAACTTACACCTCCTCTATCTCGTTCCCTCTGGGTCCTGCTGTATGTTATGATGCTAGAGACAATGGATGAATGCATTATTTCCCAAGCCAGGTTGGGTTCTGGCCTTCCAGCAGCACTTCCAGCATTAGCCCAGAGGAGTGACCAGCATGCTGGGCTTGGGTGCACCATGTGCGGAGTGGGCAGGGTGAGGACGAGGGACATGAGATGCTCACAAAATATCCTGACATTTCCCAGCCAGGGTTGACAGACCAACCCTGTCCTACCCCAGCTGTGCAGCCATCACCCAAAGAGTATTAGCACCCTGGTACCAGGCACCAGGAGGACACAAATGTGAAAAAGACATGGTTCCTGCCATCAAGAAGTTTACAGCAGAAGAGGGCAGTATGAAAACATACTAGATCACCCTCCAGCAGACGGTTGCATGAGCACAGGGGGAGAAGGGGACGGGTTTCTCAAATGGGTCAGGGCAAACTTTGCATAGGAGGTGGTGATTGGATTAAGCCTTGAATAACAGCGAGGGGCTTCTTGGGGGTATGCAGGAGGGTGCTGAGGAGGGATTGGGTAGGTACAAAGGGAAGGGGTTTTGTAAGACAGGAAACAGAATGGACACAGCCAAGAGGTAAGCTCAGACCCCCCTGGCCTGGTGTTCAAGGCTGGCCGAGCCTGGAGACACAGCCTTATCTCCCAATAGGCCGCCACTTCCCATTCCAGTCTAGCTGCTCTTGGGCTCTGCTCAAATCTTGTGCCTTCTGTCCTCATGGACCCTGATCTTGCACCCGCCTGAACGTTCTCTACTTCCATTTGCCTCTCCAGCCTTGACTGTTCTTTCAGTCACTCAAGTTTCTCCTTCCTCCTATCTGAAACCTTCTCTACACATTTTGTAATGGGAAGAAGACTCTCACACCACAAGCTCGGGTCTGCAAAACTTTCTTTAAATCAAACAGGTTCTGACTGCAATCCCCTGTCTCCCCAGAATGACAGTGAATTCAATGTCAGTGATTATTACATCTTTATCCTCCTTTCTGGAAGTTGCTAGCCTCCCTATGGCTGAAAAATGGAAACAGGGCCTCTGGCTTTCAGTCCAATGTGGTGCTTCAGATCTCCTCTCTCTCCAACCCCGTGTCGTCCTTGAAGAAGGATAACTCTCTTACTCTCAGGCTTTGCTGAGCATGTGAAATATTGACCTGAGGCCACATTGCCCCAGGGCCAAACCTTCCTGAGGACACCACAGGAAGGACAGCTTGTTTTCTTCTGAGGTCTTGCACTGCCGGGGAGGGGAGCATGGGTCTTTGCCCTCCCAGGCTCTGCTCATCTCCTCCTTGTCCCAGTCTTGGAGTCCTTTCCTCTCTCTGGCTCCCTCCAAGCTACTAATTTCTCCCTGTGCCCCTAGAGTTTCAGCGCAACCTCTTTAGTGAATTTAGGCTTTCATGGAAAGCAGGAAAGGGGGCATTTATGAATTGTCAGCTTCCACACTGCTATACAAACCTTCTAGGACCAAGAAAGCACCAAGGGCTTGGCCCCTTTCTTAGGATACATAGGATTTCCAGCAAAAACGAGGAGAGTATACAAGGAATGAAACTCAAACTCAAATTAATATGTCAGTAAATTATCCAAATCAGAATTCCATCCATCCTTCAAATTTCAGATTTATACAAGCTACTTGCCTAGACAAACTCTCTGCCCTGGTTACATTATGTATAAAATGGTGATAATAATAACAATAATTATTTTCAAGGATTGTTATAAGAATTAAATTATTTAATACCTGCAAGTTACATAGAACAGTACCTGGATCATAAACTCTTAAAAATGGTGAGCTGCTTCATTGGTTATTATCCATCTGACCATTAACATACCACAGAGGACTGTAATGATTTTATTATGAGTATGGCGCTAAGCATGCATACATGATTAAAATCTTTTGCCCATTCCAGCGCTCAACACGTTCTTGGTGATTTTGACTTGACAGAAGGAGCAAGATTTGTCCCACAGATCCCAGAGGAGAGCCTGCACCCTGAATAACTCTTCCAACTGTTGCTCACCGTATGTCCACAACCAGAAAAATAATTTTGGAGGGCAGGAAATCAGCACACATGTGTACATCTGTAGAGAGTAGCCTGCTGAAATCGACACATAAGACATATTTACCACCGAGGCAAATGCATTCATATGTTTGTAAGTGGCTATTTCTGAACTCCCAAAAGGGAAGAAGAGAGAAGCCAAATTCAAATGGCATCATGTGTTTGTTATTTTGGAGCAAGGTTATGTGGAAGGAGAGTTTCCCTTATGCCTGGAAAACTTTAAGGGGGAGAAATCAAGTATTTAAAGGTATTTTAATGATCATGAAAGGCACTGGCTTAATAGGGCAGGAAACTACAGTTCTCCTTTTAGTCCCAGAAGGAAAATAACAAGGCTGTAGCTTAGCCTTCCCTGAAGAGTCATAAACTGGACTGCAAAGAGGCAGCCCCTTGAGACACCCACTCTGGGTCTCCACAGCCCCTTAACTGTGGGTCTGTCTGCCTAGGTTTCCAATGTGCTTATTAATTAATGATCACATTTCTGTACTTAGGTAGAGGCAACCTGCACAGGGTTCTGGGAGCAGCTTTTGCCTTCTTGAATGCGGGGTTAGAGACCTTCCTGAATGAGCTGACCTATTTAGTCCTGTGTTTTCTGTTGACTTTCCAATCCTTTATGGTCAGGACTCAGTGTACGTATCCAACCCTGTCTTCTATTCTTTCCTTACTTAAACACAAAGTCCCCCATGCTATTCCCTACTTCCTGCATCAGCATCAAATACAGCTGAATCTCAGCATTTGCAGGAGTTATGATGCTAAGGACACCGTGAATATGGAATTAGTGAATACTGAACCATTGCCTCTAGGGGAAATACAGGGTTAGGTTCCTGCAAGCCCTGGGATATAATGTTTTCAGCAACTGATCAATACATACCCTTGTTGTATGTGTGTTTCTATTTCAAGGGACCTTAAAAGCTGGCTGACTTGGCACTCTGAAGTAATCAGTGATCTAGGGGTTAATACGATAGGTGCCTCTGGGTATGCAGGCCCTGAGGAACTCCTTCCTCTGCTCTTCCTCTCTGCCCCAGCTTTTGGGCTTGAATGTGAGCTGAGAAGATCTTCTTGCACTTCTGGCCTGAAGCCTACTACAGTGAACCCCTGGGTATTATTTATCGTCTCCATGGAAAGACTCTAAACTCTTCTTTTCAACATCTCCTACTCCAAAAGTGCAGAGAATGTATTTTTCATCTTCTGATTTCCTGTCATCTCCAGAATGACTTGACTCTCTCCATTATACCTCCACTATACCTTAAAACTGTGGTGGGGCCTTAGGCCAGCATGTGAAGCACACAGGCTGCAGAGGTCACATGGAGGTCATCAGCAGGCTGTGAGCCTGGCCTGGATCAGCCCAGTTCTGACAGCTCCTCCAATGGCCATTCCATGGAACTCACCATGAGAGAGAGGAAGCGTACAAATAGTACAGCTCCAAATGAGATGACATAACTGAAAGGCTAAGATGGGCTTATAGAAGACTGGGCATCTCAAAGAAACCAGGACAGGAGCTATAATCAAGGGAGTATTTGGCAGAAGACCAGAAGGCTATCAATGAATGGATGTTATGTTTTAATAGCCCTCAATAGCAGCACATTGTCTCCAGGTTCTTATAAATGATCACTCTTGAGTCAATGTTGTCTTCTCCAGGAGAAATCTTGGTGTGTTTTCAAGCGAGTTCCCACTGGTTTTATGAGTTTAATCCCATTTATGTTTCAGCTGCCTCAGCTCCATCTGGCTTTTTTCTGTTTCCATTTCCCCCAGCCTCATCCTCTGCCTTTTAGGGCCTTCCTCTTTCATTCCTCTGCACCCTATTCCTCATCACCCTCAAACAGGAACATGTACAAGTATTAAATTAGAATTCAAAGCCAATCATCCTCCAAATGTGTGGGAAATCAATTGTCCACAATGGCCTTGGGGGGTGCTTTATTTTGGGGCATGTTTTGAATGCACATGGCCTGACCTTCAGCTGGAAAGGAAATATGCACCTCATGATGACATTTTGTTCAAGGATGGACCACATATATGACTATTATTATATTGGAGTTGAAGATTATTATGGAGTCGAAAAATTCCTATCGCCTGCTGATGATGTCTTGATGATTCTGACCCTGTCTAGGCCTAGGCTAATGTGTGTGTTTTCGTCTTCATTTTTAATCAAAAAGTTTAAAAGTTAAAAAAAAATGCTTAATAGAAAAATGTTTATAGAATAATAATATGAAAAAAGAATGTATTTTTATACAACTGTACAATGTGTTTGTGTTTTAAGCTAAGTGTTCTTAACAAAAGAATCAAAAAGTTAAAAATATTAAAAGTTTGTAAGCTTTATGAAGCTGCAGAAAAAAAGTTACAGTGAGGTTAATTTCTTATTGAAGAAAGAAAAAAATTTATAAATTTCATATAACCTAATTGTCCAGTGTTTCTAAGGCCTACAGTGTATAGCAATATCCTAGGCCTTCATGTTCATTCACCACTCACTTAGTGATTCATCCAGAGGAACTTCCAGTCTTGCAATCTCTATTCATGGTAAGTGCCCTAAACAGATGTACCATTTTAAAAATCAATCTACTGTATTTTGGCTCTACCTTTTCTATTCTTAGGTATGTTTAGATACACAAATAAAGTTGTGCTATAATTGCCTAAGCAGCTGTGTCCAACCCTCTGAATGTGATGACTTTTTTGCTTCTCTGTGGTGGTGGATATTATGAAAATTATGAATGGACCTTTTTTTTATTTTTTAATTTTTTTTTTAGCTCATCAGTTATTGTTAGTGTTAGTGTATTTTATATGTGGCCCGAGACCATTCTTCTTCCAGCGTGGCCCAGGGAAGCCAAAAAGTTGGACCCCATGGCCTACAGTATTCCATACAGCAGCATCCTGTAAGGCTTGCAGCTTAGGAGCAATAGGTCATACCATATAGCCTAGGCGTATAGTAGGCTCTACCATCTAGGTTTGTGTAGGTCTACTCTATGATGTTCACGCAACGAAAAAATTGCCTAAGGACATATTTCTCAGAACATATACCCATTGGTAAGCGACACATGACTGTACTAATAGGGAAAGGTTTATTGTAGCTCAGAAAGAAAGTCTCCAGTAAGAATGATGCCACCTTCACAGAGCAGGCCAAAGAATATCCTCAGAAATATTTCCAGGAGAGGAATTTGGGGTGGGGGAGAATTCCTGTCTGTGATTGCACTGAGAGAGAAATGGGAGCAAAGGGACATCCAGTAACTTCTCAGACACACAAAGATGGCAGAATGAGAGTAGGATCCATGACTGCTTTCTGGAAACCGCAGATGACCACACACAGCTTAGCCTGCATGTGTTCCTGTGCCACCAACCAGATTCCTGACTGGAGGAAGCTGCCTTTGCTCTTTGCCAAACCCAGACAACTAACCCTGGCCTGCCCAGAGTTCCTCATATGCTTCCTTTTTAGGTGGCTCAGGGGCCCCATCATTCTGTGACAAGGAACACCCCTATATCCAGAGCCAGAGTACCCAGATAGATGCAGCCCCTGCGTGACTCTGCGAACCAAGCCTTGCATGTGCAGTGCTTTCTAGGAAGCCTGCCTGTGGAAGGGCTCATGCAATTGGATTAGAGTGTGTGCATCTCTTTAAGGTGATATTATTGTAAATACAGTTTCATGCCACAGGAAACCTTTTCCCTGACAAAGTGCTTGCTTCATTTCCCCCGGCTTCTGTTTTCTTAATTTTACACTGAAGTATCAGTGTGCCCAGGACACATCCATCTCCCTTCGCCTCTCTTTGACTCATCTTCTCAAAGGCAAGGACTCCCTGCTTCCCACAGGGGCGGGGAGAGGGAAGGAAGTACACAAACAGATTTATCTCAGACTGTCAGTTGTTTTGAGGACATCAGCAATGGAGGGTGCCCGCTCCTCCTCAGTGATCAGCAGGCTCTGAGGAACAGCTCTTCCCTTTGTTAAATGACTGCCAAGCTTTTATTCCCTGCTTTCTAAGGCAGCCTCAGGGTAGGGTCTGGAGCCTCTGCTCTCAGGTAGCCTCCTATCAGAGCTAAGCAGAGAGGTGGTGAAAGCAAATCCTTCTCTTCTGGAAGGGTACTTGATGGTATTCGTGCCTGCAGGAGAGTTTCATTTTGTGTATAAATGAGAAGCAAGTATTGCAAGTGGCAGTTGTAGCAAATCAGAGTACAGTGGATGGTTCTGATCTTTACTCACATCATGTGTCATAATAAACGTCTCTTTAAGAAAGACAGAGTGTGCAGCATCAGATTACCCCATCAGAATACCCCAGGCTGCAGATGTGGAAGGAGTAGGAGGAGTCACCGTTTTAAAAGCAGGGTGTGGCCAGAGGATGAGATCATACTTCCCGCTGGACCACTCAAATTCTTCTCCTCTGTCTTCTCCAGAACATTGCTTGACCCTGTGTCTATTATTTCTTAACATTAAGGAAGATCTAGTTGCATGTTGATTGAAACTTTGGAATAGAGCTTGTTGGCGAAGATATTGCTTGCCTTGATTTGGTTTTTAGCATCTCTAAGGTGAGAAGCTCAAGGCTTATACAAGTTATGGGCTGGAATCTTTTAATGGCCAAGAGGAAACCTGGTCATATGCCATATTTAAGCTTTGAGGAAGCCAAATACACAAGGTTCCATGACATACCTAACTGGCCTCGGGATCTTGGTCTACTCAGAAGAAAAAAGTGGTTTTCCCAATAGTAGAGGATGTGCTCTACATTAATTTATGCCTGCTCACCATCCCAAATATTTTGTCTTCTGATTCCTTTTAGTCATAAGCCAGTGAGAGCTTATAAGCATTAGGACCAAGTATACCTGTATTTGTCTCTTTGGGTTTACTTAACTCCAAAGGCTGTGGTGATTGGAGAGGTCTATCAGCATCACAGACAAAAACTGGTGCAAAGAATCATAGTCATGATGATCTATGTATTTAAACTACTCCTCCAGGGTTACTTTATGAATCTAAAGCAATGATCTCCAGGATTCTAAGTGGTACTCGGTTGTGTCTTCAGGACAGATGGGAAAGGGAGGATTATTTACGTTGATCCGAAGGAAGCATATCCTAGAAAAAGCATATCCTTAGAAACAGAATTCACCTCACCTTCTCCAGGAGAAGCAGTGACTACAAGACCTGGCAATTATTAATCAAATCAACAGGCTCATAGACGTTAAGTAATGGGTTCAGAGTTTCATGGTTAGCTAAAGTCTGTGCCTCCTCTGGAAGTCAATGTCCCACCTGTGGCATTTCCACTAGTTGAAGGAGGAAGTCACAGCTTCTCCACTAAAACATGGGCCACAGAAGAAAGGACACCCTGGCAGCTTTTATGGAACTTCTGCTGTTGAACTTAGGTTCTAAGTCAAAAAGTTGGGCACACAGAACTCTGCTCCATTGTGTCAATTTCAGCCATAGTGAGATGACTAGTGGAGCATGGGATGATACTGAAAGAACAAGGCCAATAGCAGTGTGGGCAAACTTCAGCAAGGAGCCAGTTAGAGTGGTCTCTATAGTCTCTGTCATAGCTACTCAACTCTGCCATTGTTGGGAGAAAAGAGTAGGCTGGATTTGGCACATAGGTCTTAGTTTTCTGACCTCTGATTTATATGATAATGCTCTGATTTCTTTATAAAAGCCATACTCCCCCACCATTGAATGGTGTTTCCAGTGGTGGTTTTCTTTTTCCCCCCAGGTGAATATAAAGGAACAGGAAAGAGATGGTGGGATGTTTCTGGCTGAAGAATAGTACTATTGTTTTGTGCAAATACTGCTATTGCTCTGTACAAAACTATTTTCTTCTCTCACTATATGAGTTGAACATATACAAATAGGCACTGACATCAATTCCTTAAAAAATTCAAGTGCAAATGCAAATATGCATACAGATATACAAAGACTTGTGCAATACCAGATGTGTGTTCTTGAACATGTCTGGGCACACATTAGCATATGCATGGAACACCTCTCAGGAATCCATTTGACTCGATTCCCACATTGGATATTTCACCCGACTTTCTGAAATCACAGCTATTCTTAGAAAGTCCTCAGGTATCCATGCTCTTTACATGGTTCTTTGCTTCACATGTGGAGAAACATGAGTGTTGACACCAGCAGGAGCAACATTCTATATGAAAGGTAAAACTTTTTTCCATCCCTGCTCTGTTTTTACCCATCTTGTCTGTGGGCTTCCTTGAGCAATGGCTGAGAAACAGCAGCTTTCCACTTCCCCTCTGATATGGTTTGCCTGTGTCACCACTGAAATCTCGTCTTGAATTGTAGTTCCCATAATCCCCACATGTCATAGAAGGGACCTGGTGTGAGGTAATTGAATCATGCTATTCTCATGATAGTAAGTTCTCACCAGATCTGATGGTTTTGTAAGGGGCTTCCCCCTTTTCTTGGCTTTCATTCTTCTCTGTCCTGCTGCCTTGTGAAGAAGAACATGTTTGCTTCCCCTTCTGCCATGATTGTAAGTTTCCTGAGGACCTCCCCTAGTCCTGTGGAACTGTGAGTCAGTTAAACTTCTTTCCTTTATAAATTACCCAATCTCAGGTATTTCTTCATAGCAGAATGGGAACAGTCTAATACAGTAAATTGGTACCACAGAGAGTGGGGCACTGCTGTAAAGATACCCAAAAATGTGGAAGCAACTTTGGAACTGGGTAACAGGCAGAGGTTGGAACCATTTGGAGGGCTCAGAAGAAGACAGGAAAATGTGGGAAAGTTTGGAACTTCCTAGAGACTTGTTGAATGGCTTTGACCAAAATGCTGATAGTGATATGGACAATGAAGTCCAGGCTGAGGTGGTCTCAGATGGAGATGAGGAACTTCTTGGGAATTGGAATAAAGGTGATTCTTGCTATGCTTTAGCAAAGAGACTGGTGGCATTTTGCCCTTGCACTAGACACCTGTGGAACTTTGAACTTAAGAGAGATGATTAGGATATCTGGTGGAAGAAATTTCTAAGTGGCAAAGCATTCAACAGGAAGCAGACCATAAAAGTTTGGAAAATTTGCAGCCTGATTATGATGAAAAGAAAAACCCATTTTCTGGAGAGAAATTTAAGTCTGCTTAGAAATTTGCATAAGTAATAAGGAGTTGAATGTTAATCAACAAGACAATGGGGAAAATGTCTCCAGGGCATGTCACAGACCTTAGCAGGCAGCCCCTCCCATCACAAGCCCAGAGTCCTAGGAGGAAAAAGTGGTTTCATGGGCTGGGCCCAGGGCCCCTTGCTGTGTGCAGCCTAGGGACTTGGTGCCCTGTGTCTCAGCTGCTCCAGCTGTGACTAAAAGGGGTCAAGGCCCAGCTTGGGCCATGGATTCAAAGGGTGCAAGCCCCAAGCCTTGGCAGCTTTCATGTGGTATTGAGCTTATGGGGCACAGAATTAAAAAAATTGATGTTGGAGAACCTCTGTCTAGATTTCAGAGAATGTATGGAAATGCCTGGATGTCCAGGCAGAAGTTTGCTGCAGGGGAAGAGCCCTCATGGAGAACCTCTGCTAAGGCAGTAAAGAAGGGAAATTCGGGGTTGGAGCCCACACAGAGTCCCCAATGGGGCACTGCCTAGTGGAGTTGTGAGAAGAGGGCTGCCATGCTGCCACCCCAGGATAGTAGATCTGCTTACAGCTTGCACCATGCATCTGGAAAAGTTGCAGACACTCAGTGCCAGCCTGTGAAAGCAGCTGGGAGGGAGGTTGTAACCTCCAAAGCCAAGGCCTTGGGAGCCCACCTCTTGCATCAGCATTACCTGGATATGAGACATGGAGTCAAAGGATATTATTTTGGAGCTTTAAGATTTAATTACTGTCTCATTGGATTTTGGATGTGCATGAGGCCTGTACCCCCTTTATTTTGGCCAATTTATCCCATTTGGAACAGGTATATTTACCCAGTGCCTATACCTCCCTGTATCTAGGAACTAACTAACTTGCTTTTGATTTTACAGACTCATAGGTGGAAGGCAATTGCCTTGTCTCAGATGAGACTTTGGACTTGTACTTTTGGGTTAATGCTGGAATGAGTTAAGACTTTGGGAGACTGTTGGAAGGGTATGATTGTGTTTTGAAATGTGAGGACATGAAATTGGAGGGACCAGATGTGGAATGATATGGTTTGGCTGTGTCCCCACCCAAATCTCATCTTGAATTGTAGTTTCCATAATCCCTATGTGTCATGGGAGGGGTTGGTGGGAGGTAACTGAATCATAGGGATGGTTTTCCCCATGCTATTCTTGTGAATAGTAAGTAAGTTCTCACAAGAACTGATGGTTTTATAAGGGGCTTCCCCCTTCATTTGGTTCTTATTTTTCTCTCTCCTGCCACCATGTGAAGACAGATGTGTTTGCTTCCTCTTCCACCATGATTGTAAGTTTTCTGAGGCCTCCCCAGCCCTATGGAACTGTGAGTCAATTAAACCTCTTTCCTTTATAAATTACCAAGTCTCAGTATGCTTTATTAGCAGCATGAGAACAGACTAATACATCTTCTGTGTGCAGGGCTGAGATCCTGGCATAGAGAGCCTTCCTTATGTGGGCTCAGAGCTGCAGAGAAAATTGATTTTCAGGCTTCAGTGCAAGATTTTCTACTTCTGTGGGCTACCTACTGTGTCCTTTTCAGAGGGAAAAAAAAAACTGTGGGAAGCTGCAGAGTCCAAAATGCTCATTTTTTTTTTTCCAAACACACATTACTTGGGGAAACTTGCTGTGAGTACCCAACTGATTTCTTTTCTGGGCTCTGTAGGTGAGGAGAAAGCACCGAAGATAGGGTTTCAGTGGTTTTTACTCCAGAACTCATTTAAAGATTTTCCCCTAATCTCCTGGCCATCCCAGGAAGGGAGAATTTAATAATCTACAAGGATGTAGTAAAGCCCTTGAAGGGTGTAGTGCTCTTGAATTGAGGCTGGGGCTGGACTGGGGTGGAGATATGGTAGTTTCTGAGTAGAACTCTTTCCTTCCCTTCATTGAGTAGGAAAATAAGGAGCCATCTTAGCATGGGTGGACACATTAGCAGTGTCAACTGTGAGTCTCCGGTGACTTGGGAATGCTGGCAGTTGAGTGGCATGAACCAGCAAAGTCCTGCTTAAGGTGCCAGTCATAGTTTTGTGATCACAGAAAGGTGATGTTTTTGATTCACCAATGAGCAATGAGAGCCCCTGTCCATCCTGGATTAGGGAGAGGTGGCAGAGTAAAACTGAGGGCAATTCTCTACTCATTTTTTTCATTCTTATCCTTAAAAGATAATCTGCAACATTCGATGTCCACTTCTTTGCTCATTGTAAAAAAAAATTCTCAAAAATACTTGCTATTTAAGAAAGCTGTCAAATTTAGTTACATAGCTATGTATTCAATGCATTGACCTTAAACCAAGCTCTATTAAATTGGCAAGATTTTAGACAGTCTCTGAATTCTTCAAACTGTATGCCACGTTATAAAGGGATTCACGTATATGCATATTTGAATTTGTGTGTGCATATGTGTGAAGGGGTGTTGGTGGCTCCATAGCTTTGTTCAAATTCTCCAGAAGATCTGCAATGTCCAAAGGTTAAGGACTATATTCTGAAGCCAGAGGGATCTTGTCCTAGTGGTTGAATTTCAGGTTTCATGTCAGGTGGGTGTAGAGATGCCTTTAGGTGCCATGGGCTTGGTGCTCCTTGCTGCCCTGCACAAACAGTCTCACCTTCTCATCTCCAGGTATGGCAATAATGTGTGGTATAAGTGTCCAGTGTCAAGGAGTATGATGCTTTGTAGCAAAGAAGGGGCTGATCTAGCTCTCTGGGTTTTTGATGTGTGATGGCAAAGCTAAAACCAAATACATGATCAAGCCGAGTATGGACTATCCTCATCATTTTACAAGATACAGGAACAATCACGATAGTTTTAGCTCTAAGCATCCGGCATGTATTACATTAACTCATGTCATGCTCCCAACCACTTTATGAAGTCAATACTGTAGTATGTTAGCTCCATTCTGCAGCTGAAGGAACTGAGGCACAAGGAGGTATGTAACCTGTTCTGGTTCAGCCTACCAGGGTAAAATGTTCCTTTTCACATGGTTGGAAGGGAAGGGGAATGTTGGCATGAAAGGATTTTTTTTTTTTTAAACGCAGGTCTTGGGCAGGTTCTTGCAGGGAAGCCAGCTCGTGCCTCTGCCTTGGTGGTGCCAGGCTGGGCACACATTCCCAAATGCAGCAACAGCCCATTCTGATAAGTGAATGTGTCTTTCCAGAGCACATAGCTCCTCTTTTTCTGACCTTCCCAACCCATGGCCATATCCCTGGTGGCTGGGCCTGCCAGGTCCCTGCCGCCCAAATAATCTTACAAGAACACACTCTATGTTTATTGCCAGAGTCCCTGCTTGGCCCTGCCGACTCCCCATTTGGAATGTCATGCCAAAGCTGGGACCTGGTTTGCCCAGTCCTCCGCGTTGGCTGAGACTCAGCCTGGCTGTAATTTCTTCCCTTTATATAACTATGGCATAATAGGGCATCTTTCTGATAGGGTCTCCATTTTGTATTATTTTCTTTTCCTCTTTCAGAACTCATAAGAAGCTGTCAATTAGCAGAACTTCAGGAGAAGACCCTGGGGCCATGTGTCTGAGGGGCAGCCTGCGTGTGTTGGGAGGGCATGTGCTACCCATTGTGTGATGACAGTGAGTCACTTTACCTCTCTGAGTCACATTCCCAAAGGAAAAGTAGGATATACGACAATAATACTTACTCTGTACATTGTTGTAAAGATTAAGTGAGATCATGCAGATGAGAAATGATTGGCATATACATGCTAAGCACAAGTTCCTGAGATGTTTTAATCACTTAGTCCACAATTGCTGTTTGTTATTCCGGTTCAGAGAAGAAGAGGTCACTGAGGGCTGGGGAGTTAAGGATGGGGACTTATGGGTTCTGATATTCATAGAAGTAGAGGAAAGGATTCCAGAATAGGGAAAAGCCAGAAACAAAGATACAGAATAGGATGCAGGAGGCAGCGTGGAGAGATGGAGGCTTCTGCAGTGACTGGGTTAGGGCACCAGGGGCTGGTGTGGTGGAAAAAGATAGGTTTTTGTTTTGTTTTAATTGGAGATACAGTTTGGGCCTTTAATAGGTAGGACAATTGGGACTCATTTTAAAAGTTTCCAAACAGAATGGTAATGTGGTACAAATGTTGTTAAATAATGGCATTTGAGAAAGATTAATCAGACAGAAATGTGCAGAAAGGATACGTAGCAGAGACTGTCATGAATTCACCAAAGTCAATGTGTTTTCCCTCCTGAGTATACAATTGGACTACCTTTTCCAGTATCTCTTGCAGCAAGGGAAGGCCATGTGACTGAGTCCTAGCCAATTAAATGCCAGTGGAAGGGCTTTGTGCCACATCCAGAGGTAACCTACCAAATGTGATCCTACGCATCCCCTTCCATGTCTGCCAGCCAGAAGCAGAAGATCTGAGAGAGAACTTCAAAATCCTGTGGGATGGTAGGATCACAATTGCAAGGAGCCTGGGTCCCCGAATGACTGCGTGGACCAGAACCTTATCTGTCTTGGCACCTATTAGACTTTACATGAGTAAGAAATAAACATCTATTGTGTTAAGTTACTGAGACTTTGGGATTGTTTGTTACAACAGTTAGCTTACCCTGACCAATACAGGTTAGAATAAAGAGAGACCAAAAGGAGAAACAGGAGGCTGTGACAGTGATTCAGGTATAACATGGGAAGCTCTGACTAATTTGGTAGAGGTTGAAGTGAGAATAAGAGAAAAGTATATTTTGGGAAGATTCATATGACTTTATGAATAATTAGATGGGGGAAGTGTGTGTGGTGAGGGGAGTAAAGGAAAGAAATAAGTTTTAAAAAACCCATGATTTTTTAACCTAGTGACTAAGAAAATAATGGTACTATTGACATCAGTTAAGGTATCAGAAGGTGAGACAGGTCTGGAAAAAGATGATGAAATGTATCAGTGGTGAATTTGAGGTGATAGTATACGAGGAAGTATCTAGACAAGAGTTTCTCCGCCTGGGCACTGTTACTCTTTGGGGTCCATAACTCTTGGTGTGGTTGTCTGTCCTGTGGAATGCAGGATGTTTCGCAACAGTCCTGCCTCCACCTATGAGATGGTCCTGTCCATTTCTTGCCATTGGAAACAACCCAAGATTTCTCCATATGTTGCCGAAGGTCCCCCAAGGTGGGACAGAATCATCCCTGGTTGAGAACCATGGGTCTAGAGTGAATTGGAGATGTGAGTGAGTCGGAACAGCCTCCCTTCTGTGAAGAACCATATATAATTAAGGCACTTCTAGTTCTGCAAGGCTCAGATTTCTGCCAATGGTCAGTGGTTAGCAGCTCAGTACAGGCTCTACTGGAAGGTGTCTCCAGGATCTCAGGCCTCTCTCAAGCCCAAGAGGGGCCCAGGATCTCTGAGGCATGTGTGTTTGCTTCAACATATTATCAGCTGAGCCTGTAACAAAGCTTTCCAAATGGCACGAGCAAATCTCCCGCATGGCAACTGGCAGCATGGTTTGGGAGGATTCCCTTTTCATTTCCTATGCTTTACGATTTTTTTTCTCCTGCTTTTCAAAGAGCATTTTTACAAGCTAGTATTCTATATTGCTCTGCCTGTACTCTGAGAAAAGATAAATATTTTCAATGTGTTTTCTGAGGCATATGCTCTCCATTGAGAAAATGTATCCCTTATGGACATAGCTATTTTGACCTCATTAGCTGGATAGATCAGATGGAATTTGACAAACAGGGCCCTGTATGCCCAGGATGCCTCTGTTAATTTCTAGGGGAGCTGAGGGGTTTGTACCACTGGGGGTACACCTTTGGGTTTCCCAGAGGACTGCCTTAGGAATCTAAGGGGAGCCCAGTGAATAAGGTCCCACAATGAAAGAGGCCTGGGGGAGTGACCTTGCTCTTGGTTCCCAACTCCAGGGTCCCATTTAGTGGGAGTAGTGAGGAGAGACTAAAGAGCTGGTTCAGAATTCTACAGAGGCTCTGGGACCACCCCAGGGAAGCTCACACAGAATGCAAAACCTGCGACAGGTAACTATGGCTGCTTTCTCCCTGAACGGCATTTCGAAGGAGGTTTCACTGGATGAAGGGTGACCACTCATCAGCAGTTTGACTGAGGCTTCCCCAATTTTAGCACTGAAAGCCTTGCAATCACAAGACAGTCCTTTGGTCTTTTGATAACCAAAGATGTCTGGTCACCCAAACTGGGTGAATTGGCCCAGGTGGCAGCTGTTTGTGCCCTCAGGAAAGTGGGCAAAGCCTGCTGCTTCCAATCCCCTTCACAACACCCCAAATGTTAGACATTTAGCCTTTCGGTTTTTGGCAACTCTGCATTTTATTTTGGATTTAGCATCCCAGTTTCAGACATTTTAGCTGGATGACTTCAGATAAGTCACTTAATCTCTCTGCACCTAAGTTTTCTTATATAAGAGTTTGGGCAATTCTACCTCCTCCCGCACTTGTTGTATGGACCAAATCAGATTAGTGTATATAAAACACTTGGCACATACAGACTCTCACAGTGTAGATAGTAGGATATATGACAATAATAGGATAGCTATTATTATTATAATTAATATGTGGTTTCCAAGACCCTTTATTAATAGGTGATAACTTCTGAGAAGGGTGATTTTGTTTAAGCCAACATTGGCTAGCATAGCCAGATCAGTTTCTGTCGTGTTGCACTTGAATTACTAGCAGCCTTTCCACAGTTGATAACTTATCCTGAAAGTTTCGTGGAAAACTGGGACCCCACTCTCTTTGGTTTCTTCCTTTTTCAGTCTTCCTTAATAGATACTCCTCAAATTCCCAACTTCTACGTGTTGGAGGTCCAAGGTTTAGACCCTGGAATTTCTTGTTTCTGTCTACACTCACTCCCTAGATTATCTTAACCCATCTCATGGCTTTAAATACCATCTTTACATTGAAACTTCTGAATTTACGTCTCAACCCCCAACTTACCCCCTTACATGAGACATAATCTACTCAGTTCATTCTTACCAGCAAATAGGAGAGCCCCTTTGTTTCTTATATTTGGCAAAGCTGATATTGTCAGACTTAACGTTTTTCTTCTCTTTGATGAAAGTGAAATGAAACTACATTATTTGCTTCTTGTGCATCATTCTATCACCTAACCCTGTCTTGGTCCTTGAAGTTATTCTCACTCATAAGCCTCCTTATTATGAGACTATATTGTAGATTGATTTGTCTAAGGTCTAAGATCTGTGGGGGACAACTTTGCAGTCTTTCCTTGAAACACAAAGGACTGAGGCAAGAAGCAACCAGCTTCCTCTTGTCAAGTAGCCATGACCAGAAATATTATGGTTATGCCAATGTCCAGGAACATCACCTATCTTGATTGATTTATATTTTACTTATCTTTTTAAAATTAAGATGGGTTAATAGGATAATGTAACTGACTTTTAAACTAATACACAAGGATTTAATCTGAGTAATATGACATTGCACATTTTATCATCTTCATTTTGCAGTTCTTTTGCAATTGTCTTTCTGATTATCTTAAGTTATTTATGGGACAAGGTGGAGATACAAATAATAAATAAATACCTTTTGGTACTTGTGATCTATTTTTTTGAATAGCATTAGAAATAGTAAATAGTGCCTCTTTGAGGTTAAACATAATATTTGGAAATAATTAAATGGTGACACATTATTCATCTAGCTTGCTGTGTGACCGTGGCAACTTAACCTCCTTGAACCATATTTTACTGATTTATAAAATAAAGGAGCATGCTTTCTAATCAAAAAGCGTTGTTCTAATTCTTAAATTCTATACTATGGTGGATCATTTAGTTATCTGACAGTTTAGCACTTTATATTGATCTTCACGTTATGACTTAAGTATTTCTTTTGTCAGTGAATATACATGTGCATGATGTCTGTGTGTGGTATATGAGTGTATATGTATGTATAAGGGGTGGAGGTTAGAAGTTTGCAGAATCAAAGACTGAATATAACTTTTAGATACCATCTGGTTCAGTCTCTGTCTTCAGACCACACCATATCCAAAATTATCTAAACAGATGAAGGACTAATCTACTTTGAAATTCACAACTCTTGGAGATTTTTGTTTTGAAGAAGTTTCTTCTCAAGGTTAAATGAAATCTTTCATGTAGTCCTCCAGTCATAGTCTGTCTTGTTCTCCTCGGAAATGAGTGGATACACAAGATGTGACATATACAACTTGAAAATGTGGATTTGCATTCAATCTATAAAAGAGGCCAATATGAAAAAATGGTAGACATGTGAGAACAGCAAAAACTTCCCTTCACAGAAAAAAAGTAAAAAACGAAAAAAAAATGTGTCTACATACCATCTATCTGTCTGTCTGTCTATCTATCTATCTATCTATCTATCTATCTATCTATCCACCTGTCTATCCATGTATGTATGTATGTATGTATGTATGTATGTATCTATCTATCTATCTATCTATCTACGCATCTATCTTAGCCTAAAGAATAAATAGTAGCATTGTCCTCTGGTGTGCCTGTCCTATTGTTATGTTAGTGGTTTTTGTCTTCAGAGGCAAAGAGATGTCAGAGGCAATCATCCATGCTAATACTAGACACACCACCAAACAAAAACTCACACAGAAGTGTGAATTTGAGGGCCATTTAACACTGTAAATTTCCCCCTTGTATAACAATTATGGAAACTCCCATGCTAATTGACAATGCAGCGGAGCACCCTGTGAATGTGAGCAGTGTTCAGTCGTCCTCATAATTCCTCTTTTTATAGCTGGTGGTGAGCCTGTCCAGAGGACGTCATACCCAGCCCTCTCACAGAGGAAGATTTCTCCTAACTGAATATTGTCTAATACTCCCCATAGGTAAAACATACCCCATAAGTATACTCGTGCTGTTTGAACTCATATTTGCCTCATTGTGCCTAGAACTTGAGTTTTAGTCTCCACATGCACACTGCTTTGTTTCATGGTTTGGGGGCTGGTTGTTATTTTATTTTATTTTACTTTCCTCATTTAGTTATTTCCACCTGGGGTAATTGAGGAATATTATTATACCCAAGAGAGCAGCCTTAAACTATTTGGCTCCCTAAAATGGTGGGAGTGGACTACATTTCTGTGCAAAATCACACTTACTAGGGGCCAGAGAGGTATTTAAAAAAACAGATTTTATAAAACTTAAATTAATTCTAGTTATATTAATTCCTAGTGAAAAGCCTGCTCTCTCTCTGGGGGAGTCCAAAGAAAGATAAGGCTGAAGGTGGCCTACCGCAGGCTGATAGCTAGGTTTGAATCCTGGCTCTGCCCTAATGGCAAGATGTGTGACCTCGAGGAATGGACTCAATTACTCTGAACATCGCTTTCCTCATCTGTAAAATGGGGGTACTAGTAGAGTTGTTAAGAGGTTAATGAGATAATTCTTGCATAGGACTTTTCAGCTGGCTAAAGTATGCTGAGTACTATTATAAGAAACATGAGGTTGTCTTGGAAGGAAACTGGAACATGAAATGAAGACTTGCTTTGGGGTCAGCCAGGTGGTGCTAAAATCCCAGTTTAAAATCACAGCTGACATGTTATCTCATTTGACCCTCATTCACATGGACCCTATGAGGATGAACCTTAAGTCCGTGCCACAGAAGGCTCTCATCCCTCCTTCTGGGTGGTCCCAGCTGAGCCCATTTCTCCTATGGCACCCACATTGCCTGTATCATGCAGCTGTTCTGAGGATAAGTGAGTAAAAACAGAAAAATGTGTTTCAGAAGTTTTAAGTGCCATACACTTGCTATTCACACTTTAATCTAGGCATTAGGCATTTCACTTTATTTCCTCAAGGGGCTTCAGGTTACACCATGTGGGCACTGAGATTATGAATGTGAACAGAGCTGCACAGGACGTTGAACTTGAGCTTGTGCCTGTGCTGATAGGAAGGGAAGTGGTCAAGATACTGGCTGGTGATTGGAGTTCACACTCTGTAGGTAGGTCCTCTACGTTTGCCCCAGGATTGCCTCCAACACAATGGCCTTGCAACAAATAACACCTTCTTGTTGTTTGTTAAGGCTAATTTCAAGCAGAAGAGAAACATAAAAGAGGGTTGGGCATGTGATGGAGAAGAAAAGGGAAAAGAAACTCTGAGAGTGCTCAAACTGATTTTAGTTACTGTTAAATTAAAATTACAACTAGATTTGCACTGACATTTTCTTCCCTTTTAAAGTGTTCTGGTACACGTGATAAATACTTAATTCAGTAGATTTAGAAATTCTTGGTGACATGTCATTAGCAGGCGTATCTTCACAGTCATGTGCTCACAGGTGTATATGAGGGTATGGAGGCATCTCTATTGCATTTGGGTTTTTTCCTCCCCTGTTTTATTTTGTGCTGTTGTTTATTTATTTGTTTTGTTTGTAGAATCTCTCAAATCCAGCCAAAGCCTGTTCTTCTTAACATCAATCTTGTTTCCCCTCTACCTATATCCCCAATTCTCTTTTTGCAAGATGAGGTCTCAGAGGGTTTAAAGGGTGGGGTACAGCAGGAAAAAAACTATTAGATTATTACATTTTATGGGTTGTCAAAGCTCTAATGCCATTAGCCACCTAACCGTGAGGTAAAAACCTTTGTGATGTCATATAACAGGTTGCCATGGGTTTGACAAACCTTTGTGAAATAAACAAGAAAAAGAAGCTGAAAATGCCCACAACACCTCTCTGTTCCCCCCCCCCCCCACAGTGCCTACTGCCACCCACGGACATTCCCTTCTTGCTTATTAGCCCCTGAAGGGCATTTTTAATATAAAATATATATAAAGTCTTCCCAAATCAGAAAGGTCTCCAAGTCTCCAATTTAATTGGAATGGAAAATGCTAACTAATTGGCATCAAAATTTGATTTGTGGGAGAAACCTCCTTTTTTGTTGGAAACACAACAGTGTGTCTGGGAATACAAGCCCAGTCCTTCAAAAATCATCTGTGAGCGCCGCCGAGGAATCAATTAAAGTTGATTTGGCATATCTGCTTTTGACAAATATAAAGAAATCTCTGATTAGGCAGAGAAGAAAAGAAGCTTTCTCTTTCTTGCTCTCTCTTCCTCTCTCTTTCCTCTGCCTCTTCCTCTCTTCTTCTCATTTCCCTTTAAAGGCAGTAGGTGTCAGAAGGGGGTGGGTAGTGATATGCAAAACACGGCCTCCATAACCAAAGTAGCCTGCAAAATTAGGTGTCAGCATGCAAAGCTTATTGATGTATGAATGCGGAAAATGAAAGGCGGCAGTAGACAGCCGGGGCTAAAGGTGAGACAGGCACAGTGAGAGCAGCTGTAGATCCACGTCAAGGTGTTGCTATATGAGCTCGGGTTTTTTCTGGAGGGCCACAGCCTAACAAGGTAAGCCTGGCCATGAAATGATGGAACAATACAATATAGGCACACACAGTGTGAATACCAAATAAATTGACATGGTGTCTCACCCCCCACAACTCCTCCTGCACTGCCACCCCCCCTTCAAAGTATGCCTGTGTATTCATTAATAAATTCATATTCTGAGTTTTCAATAAAAGAAGAAAATGCAGTGTAAACTGGAGTTACTTAGTGACACCCAGCTCATTGCTTTTTATTGTTGCTTGCAGCTACGAAGCCTTCACAGTGCACTAGTAGAATTTATTACTGTCTGTCTCTGTGGCAAGTTGGCGAAGTGCGCCTTTTGAAGAAAATTGACCCACACTTCATGAATATGATGAAAAATGCCAATAACACTACAAAGACGAAGCTCTTGACATTACTCTGCAAAGAGCTAAAAGACAGTAATGAAAGTATTGCAATTACAAATCATTACCTTCTCTCCAGCCAATCACCAGCTTCTCTCCTTTTTTTCTTTTGGACCACTCTCAAGCTCTGCAGGCCGCCCCAGGTGCTGTTTTGCACAGCATGATGGGAAATGGAGGGTGTGTGAAGACTCAAATGGACTTCTCAAAGAAGGGAAAAGGAGACAAGAGGGGAAGAACGGAAGGGTTGGAGGGACTGGGATAAAAGTGCCCCTTCTATTGCACCTGGATAAAGAAGGTAAAATGAAAAATTCTTACAGTCAGTGGTCAGGAGGTCATGACCTTATTGAGTGGCATCTTCCATCTGAAAAGTGGGATTAAGAACACCCACCTACTTCTTTTCTAAAACTGTTCCCTTTCGGCTGAGTGCATTTTAGTCTGGCTTAAGGGAGAGCACTTTTAATCTTTTATCTTTTATTATTTGTTAGAAATCCAATTCAGATATTGGCAAATAAATTATCAAGAAAATGTATTAATTGTTTTCAACATAAGGGACTGGTCTGTTTTCTTACCATAAAGGTAACACTGAAAAAGGCAAAACATGAAGAGGGAGAGAGACAGAGAGAGAAAGACACTAACTTTAGAGAATCACTTTCTACTACAGCATATTTTAATGATGAAGGCCCTCCCTTTTATTGTTTCAACAATTTTCTGACATGTGCCTTCTGTTGACTGTGCTTACACTGTTGATTTTCAGAGTCTTGGCTTGGTTTGTTTTTCACTTATTTGGGGTGTGTGTGTGGAGGGGGTGTATGAATACATGCATTTCCTGACTTACAAACAAAACTATTTATAAATAGTTCCTGTGCTTAAAGGATGGTGGCTCATCTCATCTAGAAAGACGACAGAATGATCTTCTGCTTCTGCTGTGATAGAGGCTAATAAAAATCTTGGAAGTTTACAGAGAGTATATGAAGTCAGAAATAGAAGCAGAGAAGACATTATGAAGAAAAGAAAGGAATAGCTTCAGGGAGCTGCCTTGGAGAAAGGCGAAACAGAACAAGGACAGATACAGGGCCATAGTTATTTGATCCTGAGGTGGTCCTCCTCCCTACAGATTCCTTCTCTTACCTCCTGTGGAAAGGTTCATTTGCTGTGATGCTGCTGGAAAGTCAACTAACTGTAGATTCAATTTGATTCTATAATACCACATTAGAAAGGAAAATTCCTCTGGAGAAGATAGGAGGCTATAACTCATTTACACATTAGTATGAAATTGCTATATCCAATTTGCTTTCTTTCTAAAATCTGGGTAAACTTTTTTTTTTTTTTTTTGAGACTAAGTCCTGCTCAGGCTGGAGTGCAGAGGCATGATCTCAGCTCACTGCAGCCTCTACCTCCCGGGTTTAAGCGATTCTCAAGTCTCAGCCTACTGAGTAGCTAGGATTACAGGTGTGCACCACCACACCTGGCTAATTTTTTTTGTATTTTTAGTAGAGACAGGCTTTCACTATGTTGGCCAGGCTGGTCTTGAACTCCTAGCCTCTAGTAATTTTCCCACCTCGGCCTCCCGAAGTGCTGGAATTACAGATATGAGTCGCCATAGTAGGTCCTAGCCAAGCTTTTGATTGATTATAGGACACAGGGTATTTTGCATCATGAAACGCTGAAGGAGGGAGAGGTTAGAAACCAAGTCTAGGTGGACCTGGACAGTGTGGGGTTTAGATTGCTCTGGAGGAACTGAGTTTTGAGAAGAGCAACAGATCGCAGAACAGATATTGAGGAGATAAGGTGGAATGAGGCTAAAATAATGTATCCCATTTCAAAATTTTGCTCAAGGCCAGCCCTTTGACTAGAAAATGGAGAGAAAGCACATTTCTCTTCCTCTTCCTCCTTTCTTCTATATTACACGTTCCTTTGCCCTTTGCATAGACCCAAAATTTAGGTTAATTAAAATATTATCATAAATCAACTTTTATGGGCTAGCCTGGGGGCCTAGAGTTCAAAGTCACCACAAAATCATAGTTTTTATGTCAAAATGCATTATGGATTCCAAAAGCCTAACATATTAATTGCAACTTCCCCTCTCAGCCTGGGATGGGTACTGTGAGCTGAGGGCACTGACTGGTTATGAGTAGGTGATAGGTAGCCATGCTTGCTGGATGCTCCTGGAATGAAGGAACAACCATGGCCGTTTGATCCATTGTCTTTCCTGTAGGCAAGAAATACTTACATACCAAAAACATTGAACTTTTTAAGGTTTATTTGATCTTTTTAATAATCTCTTTTATCTGTTAACTCATTTGCTTATATTATAGCTGAGAACACCCAGGTCCCACAATCCCTCCTCATGGACCATGTTGTCAGCTAAGGACCTGCTGCAGGGATGATACTACCTGGCATGCTCATTATCACACTTCTCTACCATATATATGTATGGTGTGCATTACCAATACACTAAGTAGTCATCTTCCACCGAGTTTCAGAATCCTCCCACAGTGTTTCAGGGAACTCCTATTGATTGATCAAAGTTGGCATGAAAGAGTAGACTGATTTGTCGTTCTTGGACCTCACCAGTAAATTAAATCTCAATATCCCTAGCAAACTCTCTCCCTAGGAGTAGCAGTTGGCCAATGTATCTCATAAAGGGGAAAACAAATCTCTGAGTAGTCAAATTAATAAGGTACCCATCTTTCATTTATTTATTCCACAAAAACGCAGTGAGTGCCTGTCATTTGTCTGGAACTCTACTGGGCCATGTAGACACATCAGTTTGATGTTTGATCTCCAGGGTTTGATCACAAAGCAGGGCTCACAGGCTAAGCTGCCTGATTCCACAGCTGGAAATTGGCCTACCAAAGGTCAGGGTCATCCCAATGGAAGACAGAGTTAGAAGGACCCACCTTTTTCTGTAGGCCAGCAGCACAATAGAAGAAGCCTACAGAAGTATATAAGCTAATACTTGGGCTCCTGACTAGAACCTGGATTAGTACTGCATGGAACCTTTATTTTACATTCTAAAAACTAGATTTGCAATAAATTATTAGCTATAAAAGGACATAAATGAATATGAGAGTAGCAACCACTAAGCAACAGAGCCTGGGATGCATACATAAATAGGATTATGACACAAATTGTATATCTGCAAATATCCATGCTGCTAAATTTGTCCAACCATCAGAAGATTTTGCATGTGCTTTTCTACCTTCTGTGTGAGTCAGAACATGCCAAATCCTCTTTTTCTTGTAGAAAGGGTGGTAGAATGAGGCTGGAAATGGAATATGAATGGGCTTCTGAAGGAAGAGGACTGTGTTTGTATCACTGGGTCTAGTCCAGTGTCTGGCCTAAAATTGGTGCTTAATAGATGATAGCTGAATCAAATTGTTCAAAGGACAAAAGGAAATGGGCGTTTCTTGAGGGGTTGATTTTCAGGTATCATCAATTTGTCCCCCAAAACACAGCATAGACCCTGGCAAAAGGGAAGTATTCAGTGGAAGTTTGATAAATGGAATCGAATTTGATATGACACTAGAAAACTTGCATGAAAGGGCAAGGACAGAATAACTACATATTATAAATCTACTCTCAATAAATATTGGTAGATACTCATAAATATAGGTTTATTTCCCATTATTTCATACAATGTTGGCCTGGTGTATGAGTTAGGCTAACATCTGGTTGAACACATCGAAAGTTTATTTCTCATTCATATAACAATCCTATGTGGGCATTCCTGGTTGTCAGGAAGATCTCCTCTACATAGGATTAGACTTCTTCCATTTTATGGTTTTGCCATCCTTTAAGGCCTTGGAATCCCTATAACAGGCTAGCAGACAGAGGAAGAAAGCATTTCAAAGGCTCAAAACTGAGTTGCTCACATTCCATTGCTAAGAACCTCTTCAGACCCCATCTAATGAAGGTAGGGAGTGCACTGGAGTGGGGCTGGGGCTAGGCACATTCTTCCTAGTGATATTGGCCAATGTACTAGTGTATGAAAAACGTGCACTGTGGAAGTGGAACAGGGATTTTTGGTAGACAGTAAGCATCTTGTACACACAGGTTGGTGGGCCTCAAGCAGTGATCAACTGTGGCAGTTTCAAGTATGATGTGGTTAAAGTAGTCAGATCATCCCTACCCTCTGCCACAGACAAAACTTCATCATTAGTTATCCCTTCAGGCTACTCTTCTTATAGCTTTTCACTCAAAATTTAAAAATGTGAAGAAGCAATAACACATCTAGATAGTTCAAATTAAGGAAGGCAGTGAAGTGATGCAGATCCCTTGGCTGGATCCTGCAGGAAAATGAAGAGTGAGGTGGCAGACTTTAGAATCTGATCAGGGTCATTCTCAGTGTCCAGGCCCCAGGTAGAATGAAAATCAAAAAGAACAGCATGTCCTAAAGAAGTTGATGAAACTTTTCATGAGAAGACATTCCTCCCAGGATTAGGCCTACTAGGTAGATACTATTGATAAAGTAATAGAGCATGGCCTGTAGACACTCATGCCATTACCAGCCTGTCTTGCTCTAGCTCCAGTGGGAGAAACCTCCTGAGTACTTCTCAAGGTCTGTTTGACCTGGAGGAAGCAATGTTTTCCAGATTGTGTGCATCCTTTGTACCTCCTCTTCTGAGTGTTTAAGGTCTGTCTTAGTAGGAAACAGGCGGGAATATCTGAGAAGTGTAATCACTGAACTCTGTTCTGAGGAGCTCCTCTATGTGGCTAAAACAACAGTGTTGGAAGTAAAAGGCCACTGGCAAGGGTGTCACAAAGACTAGGGCTCATTTTGGCTTAAAACAATCATTGCCATCCTTCCTCATACTCTTCTTGCCAGCTTAACCTGTGTTGGAAAATGTAATTCAAAAGTTATGGAAACAGTATGATTCTAGCTTTGGGGTGCTTTTGATGGGTTCATCAGCCTTACATACCTTTTGAACTTGAATTTGCTGTAAATGATCTGATTGGTTTCCACCAAGGTTAGCAACCTTTTTAGGAGTGGGTGAGGAGGTCTGCACTGCTTTCTAAGGGGTGAGGGTGGACCCAGAGTTCAGGAAGGGGCCTGGTTCACTGTGCTACAAACATCACACTTCTTGGTGGAAATAAACATCCAGATTATTGCAAGAATGTAGAGATTTGTTGGCAGTTCCGGATCAATGTAAGTCAGTATATATATAATATATAATATATATTATATTATATATGTTTATATATAATATATAAATACATTATATTATATTATATATGTTTATATACAATATATTATATTATATTATATTATATATGTTTATATATAATATATAAATACAATATATTATATTATATATGTTTATATACAATATATTATATTATATATGTTTATATATAATATATAAATACAATATATTATATATATGTTTATATATAAACATATATAATATATTGTATTTATATATTTTATATATAATATAATATATGTATATATAATATAATATATGTTTATCTATATTATATATTATTTATATAATATAATATATGTTTGTCTATATTATATATACTATATCTTTATATATAATATATGTTATATATTATATATAATATATGTTATATAATATATAATATATAATATATATACTATACATATAATATATAATATGATATATAATATATAATATAATATATAATATAATATATAATATATAATATAATATATAATATATTGTATAATATGTATATTCTGTTTAGAATTACACTGGGGAGAGGCTGGCCTCAGAGGCTCAGGAAACTGGCTACATCTCCTTGTTACTTGGCCATAGAAATTTGAATGGGTTTCTATACTCAGCTTCTAATATTTCAGGCTGTTTACTTGTTTTGTGAGTAATGCAGCCTCCCCATCAAGTTTTGCATTTGCGCTAAACTAGATGGCGAGGATGCCTTGGCTAATGCCTTTTAATATCTAAGCTTTGTACATCTAGTGCTTGGTTAATAACAGGGAAAAAGCTCCAGTGACTCGCCTTGACCTCAAAAGGGAAAAAATATCCTTTTAATAATCTGGGAGTTTATTTGGATCAAAGGCATGCTGCATGTTACACAATCTTCTTGTAGGGCCGAGCAGGTCACAAAGCAGCACCCTTGTTTTTTATGAAGTCAGCAAAGATGTATAGAGGCCAGGCTTGCCGCTTCTCTGAGAGCCTTCAAATTCATCTTCAACATATTAGCCACTAGCAGAGCAGAAAGCTGCACCAAGTTTAATAGGCTTTTATTTGAGAACTTTTCAAAATGTGTAACCTTGTTTCAATTAAAGTTAAAGGCATATTTTCTAAATATCGTCAAAAAGGAATGCCCAATTACTTTCTAAGAGTCAAGCTACATACTATTGTGTCTTATCACTTTAAATATGCTCTCTGACCCTTGACTGGGAACCACTTGAGGGTAGGGACCAGTATATCAATCAGTGCTGGACACATAAAAGTCAGATTTGTCAAATAAATGAATGGATGAAGCCTTGCCATGCACCAGAGGTTCTCAGTAAGATTTTGCCCCCAGGGTACAGGGTACATTAAGCGATGTCTGAAGACATTTTAGATTGATCACAACTGGGCGGGGGCAGGGGTGCTACTGGAATTGAGTGGATAGAGGCCAGGGTGCTGCTAACATCCTACAGTCCCCTACAAAGAATCATTTGGCCCCAAATTACACTATTGCGGAGGTTGAGAAACTCTGCCATGCTCATCCCACGATGTCACGTGCATTCAAAATATCTGGCAGATGGCCATTGGTCTTTATAAGATTCATCCAGCAAATATTTATTAAACAATTTTCATGTGTAAATCCAATCAAATATTCTACTCAGAAGGCCCTCTGACCTGTTCTTTTTCCCTGTTCCAACTTCCTTTTGCCTGTTACTCCCTCCCTCCCTTTACCATTTTTCAATATCCATGGGAAAAACGAAGAGCATACTGCAAGAAGGAATGTCTAGAGTCCAAAGTACGGCTTTCTAGTTACTAATTTAATTGTAGCGTCTTTTCTGAGCCACTCCTTCTGATGAGAAACATGTTTATGCTGCAAGAGCTGCCCTGCCCAGCTTGGAAAGCCGTTTGGAGATGGGCATTGAAGGTAAAGAAACACATTCACAGGATGTTTACTCTAATGATGCTCTCAAAAGCATTTGGGATTTTTAAACATATGCTTCCAACATTTCTCTCTATCGTCACATTGCTGCTAAATTGTGGAAAAGCTGTAAATAGAAATAATGGACTCAGTTTATTTTTAATTAGAAGGCTGCCGCTCATAGCTGCAATCGTGACACTACCAAGCGTGTCTTCTTTTCACTTGGAAGGAAGGAACAGAGAGTTCCTAGGGTTTTGAACTTGAGCCAGGTTCCCCAAGTCTGTTGGTCTCTGAGCCCTTGCAAATCCGATGCTTTTTAGTGGCAATAGGGTCATAGGAGGATTCTTTGCATTACTTTTAATGTTGTCAGATGTAGCTAATGCTATTATTTCTACAGAGTTAGAAATAAGAAACATTTTGAGGTGCTGTTTTGCTTTTCTTTTTTCTTCATATTTAATCATTAGCATCTATTCCTCAATTCAATACAATTTGTAGAGTCATATTTAAATTGTTTTTTTTCAGAGAAGTTTCTGTTAAATTTTTAGGCATGTGGATCAGAGTAATGTTATCATGTTGCTCACCATCTCCCAAATAAACTTTATTGTGGGAATATTATATTTATCCATAGACAATATATCTGAAGCTCAGTGTTTTTTCCCCTCTAATTGTGAGTTGACATGGATAAACAGATCTAGCCTGGTAGTCCATCATATTATGACTGCCTGGATTGTCAGAGTCTTCACTACTGTTATCTCAACAATCTAAACTAAAGTGTGGTTCTCCACTTATGCTCAGTTAGGCAATGCCCAATTTGGAATTCCCTGTAGTGGGACAGAGAACAGCTGCATGAAGATCTTACTCTAGGACCACGTGTTCCCCAAAATGCTGTAATTTATAAAACACCACCTGTTTTGAAAGAGATATTTTTCTTCTTCCCTGATATTTGAATTTTTTCTATTCCCTATTTTTTCTTCTTCCCTGATATCTGATTTTTCCCCCACTAGATTAACATTTCCCATTTTGCAATGGGATGCCAAGCATAAAGTAAAATGGCCTAGGGAGAGAAAACTTACTATTGTGCATTCATAACATACTGAGAATGTCTAAGAAGAGAGTTTGATGGAACATGGGAATCAGCAGGTGTAGTGCGGCCTAATTAGGTTTGAGTGAATATGGGGGGAGGAAAATGGGTTTAGAGAAAATGACATTAAGAAAGATGATTCAGAACAGTGCTGTCCAATATGGTAGCCACTAGCCACATGTGGCTGTTGAGCCCTTGAAATGTGACTAGTCTGAATTGAGATGCAAGGTAAGTATAAAATACACATCACATTTCAAAGTATAAAATACACATCACATTTCATTTTAGAATGAAAAAATATTGTACAATATCTAATTAAAAATGTTTTATACTGATTACATATTGAAATGATTATATATATTCGGTTAGGTAAATATTGTATTAAAATTAATTTTATCTATTTTTTTTTTTACTTTTTTTATGTGATTACCAGAAACCTTATAATTAACATATGTGGCTCACATTTGTGACTTGCATTGTATTTCTATTGAATAGCACTGCTTTAAAATGCTGTCCAGGAATGGCTTGGCCTTACAGAGTGCATTTCCATGGCCTTAAGATAGAAATTTTAAATTTGCAATAGTTTGGTTTAACCCTAACCGTATGGTAGTTTGAAGTTCCATGAGTAGTAAATTCCAGTGTTGCATAAAAGCCCCAGAGCAGGGGTTCAGAATCTTGAGTAACTGAGCCTTTAAGGGGTTAGTGGGTGGGTTTTATTGTATCTCTGAAAACTCGACATTAAATGCAAAGGTTTTTTTTGTGTAAATTCCAATGAGATTTATTGACTTTCTTTAGACTCTCCAAAGGATTCCTGACCAACACTTGCATTGCACAACTCTAGGAACCACTCTTCCTATAGAATTGAATGATGACTGGAGTTTCCACCTAGAACTGGGCAACATAGTGGTTTTGTCTTGATTCTAAACAGTTTAAGAACACTGACCCACAATAAGGACCCACAGTGTGGTCCTGTCACTCTTTTGCTCTTTAGTCCTTGGTGGCTTCCTCTGGCCTTCATAATAAAGCTCACATTTCCTAGGATGGCACTCAAGGTTGATTATATGTGAATACTTTTCTCGTTTTATATCCATGTACATTTCAGCCACAAAATTGTACTCAGTGTTTTGGAGTCTAGCTTCCACTAAGAAGCTATGTGTCTTTGTAGATGCTGTTCCCTCTTCTTGAAATTCCTTCCTTGAAACTTCTTACCAACTTTCACCGATCTAAATTCTACTCAACATTAAACTGAGTTATAAGAAAGGACAAGAAGAACATATTTGCTTGTTTCTTATAGGATTAATATGTCAAACATATAAAGACCTCCATAAATCAGTAAGAAAATGAAATAAAATGGAAATAAAGGCAAAGATAAGAATAAGAATTTCAAGGAATACTGAGCCATGACCAGTAAACATGAAAAGATGTCCCATCAGTTAGAATATTTTATTTAAATTTTGATGTGCCAGATACCATTTAAAATCCTTCACACAGGTTAATCATTTAATCTCAGTATTCATTCCCATAAATACTTAAATATATGCAAATAAAAACTATTTTTAAAAAGTCACTGTTGGTGATGGCAGGGGAAATGGGTTCTGTCATACAGAATCAGTAAGATTTTAAATTCTGCAAACTTACTGAAAGTGAATTTGTTAATCTCTAATGAAAATTTAAAACACACATACCTTATGACTGAGAAATCACACTTCCAGGTGTCCTACACAAATCTGTCTGTCTTAGTCTGTTCTCATACTGCTGTAAAGAAATACCCGAGACTGGGTAATTTTTAAAGAAAAAGAGGTTTAATGAACTCACAGTTCCACATGGCTGCAGAGGCCTCACAATCACAGTGGAAGGCAAAGGAGGAGCAAAGTCATGCCTTACATGGCAGCAGGCAAGAGAGCATGTGAAAGGGAGCTTCACTTTATAAAACCATCTGATCTTGTGAGACTTATTCACTGTCACGAGAATATCATGGGGAAAATTGCCCCCAAGATTCAGTGACCTCCCACCAGGTCCCTCCCTGGGGGATTATGGGAGCTACACTTCAAGATGAAATTTGGGTGGGGACACAGCCAAACCATATCACTGTCCTACACAAATATTAAGAGAAATGCATGAAAGCGTAGGTAAAACATTTTTATGGTGATAATCTGAATTGGTTAAATAAATTCTGGAATAATCTTACAGTATAGTAATTGAAAAGAGAATCAAATTGACCAATATGGACTATTTAGTGAAAATTTGTGGAAGTGTTATTAATTGTAAAACATACACAGTATAATATATATTGTTTGATTTTACTTTTTTTTATTTTTAATTTAATTTTTTTTTTTGAGATGGAGTCTTGCACTGTTGCCTGGGCTGGAGTGAAATGGCTCGATCTCAGCTCACTGCAACTTCTGCCTCCTGGGTTCGAGTGATTCTCCTGCCTCAGCCTACCAAGTAGCTGGGATTACAGGCACCCGCCACAATGCTCACCTAATTTTGTATTTTCAGTAGAGACGGGGTTTCTCCATGTTGGTCAGGCTGGTCTTGAACTCCCAACTTCAGGTGATCCACCCACCTCGGCCTTCCAAAGTGCTGGAATTACAGGCATGAGCCACCGCACCCGGCCATTTTACTTTTTAAAACAAAATATATATGTCTATATTTATGTGTACTACTATTACTATATTTATTGAGCACTTACCATGTTCCAGGAACTGTTCATATTCATTTTTGCATTTAATTCTTAACATAGGCCTAAAATATGCACTTTTGTTAACTTTGCATGTTAGAAAAATAAGACACAGAGAGGTTAAATAACTAGTGTAAGATTGCACAGTTAGTTGGTAGTTGAGCTGAGATGAGAAGCCAGCCAGTTAGATTCCAGAGCTAGTTGTTTTAAACTCTTTGTATGTGTTGGAGGAGAGGGTAAAGTGAGACCTTTATATAAGAGCAAATTATAAGTCTGTAATCAGATGGATTGCACTGTTAACCCTTTTGGAGGCTGGGATTAGAAGCATGGAGGAAGAGACTTAGACTTTTTGTGTAATACACTTCAGTAGAAGATGAAATGATGGTCAAACTACAAAAGACTTTTATTTTTGTGCTTTTTTGTATTTTCAAATATTGTCTATTTTTATATATTCAAATACTGTCTATTGGACGTTGAACATGTGATGCTTTTTTTCATTTGGAGCACATCGATAACGTTGTTTTGGAGTTTTAAGACTCTGCCTAGTCTTTGTGAAAACATTCCCAGTCTCCTCAGTAAGAATCAACCGTTCGTTGATCTGTTTTTTCCCTCATGTAACTTTTCCTTACTGTGCCTTATGTTGCGTTAGTTTTCATCATGTTTTCCTCCTGCCCTAGACGGGAAGATTATTGAAGGCAGAGATGGCATATAGTAGGCATTCAACTATTGTTTGTCAGGTGGATGGATGGATGGGTCGGTAGGGGAGAGAGAAAGAAAGTATGAATGGAGGATTTTTACCTCAAGCTTTAGCTTCATTGTCATGTTATCATCTTAATACTCTCACAGGTAGAGCTGCTGGCAACTCTTGAAGTCATTGTGTGGTGCATCTAGCTTGATGCCAGGATGAAGCAGGGCCAATGATGACAAGTGCTATTTAATGGGATTTTCTTCGCACAGCTATGAGCTTAATAATGGGAAGAAATACAGCAAATAAATTCTTTGAAACTTTATTAGCCTTGGGTGGAGATGATGAGACATGGCCTAATTGTAGCAGAAAAATAAAACTTAGGAACAGCATTAAAGGGCCAACTCTTCTACTTTAGCCTCCTATGAAGATGAAACAATCCATGAAAAAGTGAGAGAATATATTGAAAGCCTTCAGCAGAATACTTCTTATTTAGTAAGTATTCAAGAAAGGTATCTGTGTGCATATATATTAAAGGAATATGGTACCCATCAATTCTTACAGTAATCCTGGATAGGAAAAGAAAAAAGCTTATATGAATCATTCATTATTTGATATAATTTGAAAATTTACTGAAAAAAGAGCTATAATCTGCAAGAAGGAGAGAAAAAAGAAATGAAACTCACTTAATTATTGACCTGCTTATATATTCTTTATGTGTCTCCACCTTTAAAGATAAGGGATTGATTAGTTAACTGGGGAAGCAATCACATTTTCAAATTATCAGTTTGATGCCACTATATACTTGGAGTGATTATTTATTTACAAATGATTGTGCTGAGTTGAAAGTACAAGCTGTCTAAAGCCCTCAGCAACAGACTTGACTGGTGGTAGCCACATGGGCAGAATTGGCCTCCTTGGTCGGCTGATCCTGGCTTAACCCCTTGAATGCCCAACTGGCTTTCAGTAGATGTGGAAAGGGATAATACATGCTGTGACTTTCATTGCATGTGTGCTTTGTAATTGCCTTACAATAGAGAGTATGGCCTCCAGCAGACTAGGAGGTGTGGCCCTTCAGGGATTTTCTTTCAAACATTAGGTTACTGAGGGCAAGTCAATCAATGGACTCTCTTCCTCAATATCTAATCAGAGACAGGCACTTCCATGTCCCAGGATCTCACTCTTCACTAAAGAGACACTGAGTTTTTTGTCCTCCAACAAAATGAAGAAAAGCAGGCTGTGCTTACAGACCAAGAATAAGCAGGGTTGATATTTCCACACTGTCAAAGACCTGTGCCTACTCTAGCAAGGGCCAGGATATTTTTCAGGACTATTTTGTTTTTTTGTTTTTTTTATTTTTTTTATTTTTTTATTTTTTTATTATACTTTAGGGTTTTAGGGTACATGTGCACAATGTGCAGGTTTGTTACATATGTATCCATGTGCCATGTTGATTTCCTGCACCCATTAACTCGTCATTTAGCATTAGGTGTATCTCCTAATGCTGTCCTCCCCCCTCCCCCCACCCCACAACAGTCCCCGGAGTGTGATGTTCCCCTTCCTGTGTCCATGAGTTCTCATTGTTCAATTCCCACCTATGAGTGAGAACATGCGGTGTTTGGTTTTTTGTCCTTGCGATAGTTTACTGAGAATGATGTTTTCCAGTTTCATCCATGTCCCTACAAAGGACACGAACTCATCATTTTTTATGGCTGCATAGTATTCCATGGTGTATATGTGCCACATTTTCTTAATCCAGTCTATTGTTGTTGGACATTTGGGTTGGTTCCAACTCTTTGCTATTGTGAATAGTGCCGCAATAAACATACGTGTGCATGTGTCTTTATAGCAGCATGATTTATAGTCCTTTGGGTATATACCCAGTAATGGGATGGCTGGGTCAAATGGTATTTCTAGTTCTAGATCCCTGAGGAATCGCCACACTGACTTCCACAATGGTTGAACTAGTTTACAGTCCCACCAACAGTGTAAAAGTGTTCCTATTTCTCCACATCCTCTCCAGCACCTGTTGTTTCCTGACTTTTTAATGATGGCCATTCTAACTGGTGTGAGATGGTATCTCACTGTGGTTTTGATTTGCATTTCTCTGATGGCCAGTGATGATGAGCATTTCTTCATGTGTTTTTTGGCCGCATAAATGTCTTCTTTTGAGAAGTGTCTGTTCATGTCCTTGCCCACTTTTTGATGGGGTTGTTTGTTTTTTTCTTGTAAATTGTTTGAGTTCATTGTAGATTCTGGATATTAGCCCTTTGTCAGATGAGTAGGTTGCAAAAATTTTCTCCCATTCTGTAGGTTGCCTGTTCACTCTGATGGTAGTTTCTTTTGCTGTGCAGAAGCTCTTTAGTTTAATGAGATCCCATTTGTCAATTTTGCCTTTTGTTGCCATTGCTTTTGGTGTTTTAGACATGAAGTCCTTGCCCATGCCTATGTCCTGAATGGTATTGCCTAGGTTTTCTTGTAGGATTTTAATGGTTTTAGGTCTAACATATAAGTCTTTAATCCATCTTGAATTAATTTTTGTATAAGGTGTAAGGAAGGGATCCAGTTTCAGCTTTCTACATATGGCTAGCCAGTTTTCCCAGCACCATTTATTAAATAGGGAATCCTTTCCCCATTTCTTGTTTTTGTCAGGTTTGTCAAAGATCAGATAGTTGTAGATATGTGGCATCATTTCTGAGGGCTCTGTTCTGTTCCATTGATCTATGTCTCTGTTGTGGTACCAGTACCATGCTGTTTTGGTTACTGTAGCCTTGTAGTATAGTTTAAAGTCAGGTAGCGTGATGCCTCCAGCTTTGTTCTTTTGGCTTAGGATTGACTTGGCGATGCGGGCTCTTTTTTGGTTCCATATGAACTTTAAAGTAGTTTTTTCCAATTCTGTGAAGAAAGTCATTGGTAGCTTGATGGGGATGGCATTGAATCTATAAATTACCATTTTCACGATATTGATTCTTCCAACCCATGAGCATGGAATGTTCTTCCATTTGTTTGTATCCTCTTTTATTTCATTGAGCAGTGGTTTGTAGTTCTCCTTGAAGAGGTCCTTCACATCCCTTGTAAGTTGGATTCCTAGGTATTTTATTCTCTTTGAAGCAATTGTTAATGGGAGTTCACTCATGATTTGGCTCTCTGTTTGTCTGTTATTGGTGTACAAGAATGCTTGTGATTTTTGTACATTAATTTTGTATCCTGAGACTTTGCTGAAGTTGCTAATCAGCTTAAGGAGGTTTTGGGCTGAGACAATGGGGTTTTCTAGATATACAATCATGTCATCTGCAAACAGGGACAATTTGACTTCCTCTTTTCCTAATTGAATACCCTTTATTTCCTTCTCCTGCCTGATTGCTCTGGCCAGAACTTCCAGCACTATGTTGAATAGGAGCGGTGAGAGAGGGCATCCCTGTCTTGTGCCAGTTTTCAGAGGGAATGCTTCCAGTTTTTGCCCATTCAGTATGATATTGGCTGTGGGTTTGTCATAGATAGCTCTTATTATTTTGAGATACGTCCCATCAATACCTAATTTATTGAGAGTTTTTAGCATGAAGGGTTGTTGAATTTTGTCAAAGGCCTTTTCTGCATCTATTGAGATAATCATGTGGTTTTTGTCTTTGGTTCTGTTTATATGCTGGATTACATTTATTGATTTGCGTATGTTAAACCAGCCTTGCATCCCAGGGATGAAGCCCACTTGATTATGGTGGATAAGATTTTTGATGTGCTGCTGGATTCGGTTTGCCAGTATTTTATTGAGGATTTTTGCATCAATGTTCATCAAGGATATTGGTCTGAAATTCTCTTTTTTGGTTATGTCTCTGCCAGGCTTTGGTATCAGGACGATGCTGGCTTCATAAAATGTGTTAGGGAGGATTCCCTCTTTTTCTATCGATTGGAATAGTTTCAGAAGGAATGGCACCAGTTCCTCCTTGAACCTCTGGTAGAATTCAGCTGTGAATCCATCAGGTCCTGGACTCTTTTTGGTTGGTAAGCTATTGATTGTTGCCACAATTTCAGAACCTGTTATTGGTCTATTCAGAGATTCAACTTCTTCCTGGTTTAGTCTTGGGAGGGTGTATTTGTCGAGGAATTTATCCATTTCTTCTAGATTTTCTAGTTTATTTGCATAGAGGTGTTTGTAGTATTCTCTGATGGTAGATTGTATTTCTGTGGGATCGGTGGTGATATCCCCTTTTTCGTTTTTTATTGCATCTATTTGATTCTTCTCTCTTTTCTTCTTTATTAGTCTTGCTAGCGGTCCATCAATTTTGTTGATCTTTTCAAAAAACCAGCTCTGGATTCATTAATTTTTTTGAAGGGTTTTTTGTGTCTCTATTTCCTTCAGTTCTGCTCTTTCAGGACTGCTTTGAATGGGCTAATTCCTCAAACTCAGAAGTAGGACACCTGTTTGTAGCCCATGCTTTGGTATAAGTCATTTGTTGAAGAAGAATACTGATGAAGGAGATAAAGAAGGAGTAGCAGAAGGAGGACTAGGAGGAAGAGGAGCTGGAGGAGGAGGAGAAAGAGAGAGGGGAAGGAAGAAAAGGAGAAGATTAAGTAGATGATAATGATGATGAAAACTATGATGATGACCACTTTAATCAGAGCCAACTCTAGAGATTTTGAACTATCCCTTGAGCAGGTACAGGACTCAAGGCAAAAAATACATTGCCACCCTTCCTGCCTCACCCCTATATCTCTAACACCTAATGAGGAAAATAGTGCTCAATTCGGGGACATCCTTGAAGAAGGCAAGTCCTCAAAGAGTGGAACATGTATGCGTGTTGGGGATAGAGGAAAGTTCCTCATGGTGGTGAGGAAACAGGTTTCTGAACTGCTTGTTTATAAGCATATGGGCCTTGGGTCACTTTAAAATAAACAGTTGGAGAGCCACTTTCTTTCTACAATCTTTCCAAGAACCGTTTAAAAGGATGGTCCTTGTCTCTTAGGCCTTAGGAGCAGTTCTAGCTCTGTGATTTCGTGAAGATCATTCTTTTGTACTTGAGTTGTCCAGAAGAATTTCATCGTAAATGCAGATATAAAGTTTGTAATATGAGGACCAACATGTAGTTTTGAGTACCCACTACACTGGTACCCGGTGCTAAATGTTGTACAGGATATTTAAAAAGTGCAAAATTCTTTGCCTCAATGGATCTACTATCCAGTTAGCTGGAATTTTCTTATAAGCTAAACATTTCAGTAATTTAATCACTCAAGTTTTTAGGAGCTTTTTATGAAGACTTATGAACTACTAGGTACTGGGCTAGGAAGCTATTAAGACTCTAATATTAAATCAAAGTAATTGTTTTGATGAAGCTGGTGGAAAAAATAAATATTAAATTGTAGTACATGTACTGTGAGACCATAAAACTTTAGAAGATTGAGAGATCAAGACAGACTATACGAAGTCATGGGGAGCAGGGCAGACTCCCAGTAAATCCTGTTTGAGTGGTCCAATCTCAATGTGCATTCATCCATTTACTTGGTAAACATGTGGCAAGTAGTACAATGCTACAATTTGTACTAAATTTTGTATTAAATTTTAAGCTCCCATTTCATCCTTAGATGGGGTGTTGATGGCCAGAGAGGTGGGGAAATTTCAGAAGGAACTGCGTGAGTAGGCAGGTGAGAGCTCTCCAAGAAGCCTTAGTCCGTTGGAACCATAGGAGATCCTGACTCACCCCCTCACTCTTCAGATGAAGAGCTCGGGCAAGCAAGAGAGAAAGAACTTGGATTCAGGACCACCTAGGGCCTGGCAAACAGCAACCCCTGGCCAGGTCCTAAGGCTTCCCACTGTCTTTATTTCTTTATTAAGAGACTGTGACACTGCACTCTCTGGGCACAGGTGCAAGCTGGGGGTTTCCCAGGAAGAAGTTGTGGTACAGCCTGTTCTGGATTATTGAAAGTGATAGCTGCTTGGAGTACATCAAAGAGTAGATGGAGATGAAGAGGAAAAAGTAAAGAAAAATAAGAAAAAAGAGAAGGGGGGAAGGGAAGGAAGAAGGGAAAGAGGAGAAGATGCTTATCATGGGCCAGACCCTCTGCTAAACTCATTACACAAATTGTCTCCTTTAATGGGCACATCAATCCTATGAACGAGATAGGTATTACCCCACTTTACGCATGAGGGCAGTGAGGCTCGGAATAGTTATGAATCTTACCCACGCTCACATTCCCCACAAATGGTGGGACCACAGATCAAACCCACATGTATCAGACTTCTGAGTTTGTGCTCTTAGCAACTGCACTGACTATGAAGACAAGAGTACCCAGACCACCTCATACTTTGACCCTTAGCTTCTCCATCAGCGCTTAGTGTGATGCTGTTTCTCTCAGCCTGTGCTTTGAGGGGAAGGTGAAAGTGCCAGGCATTGTGATTTTTCACTTGCAATTTCACTTAATCTTTACCTCTCTCTAAAGCTATGATAATTAGTTCAGTTTTGCAGGACCGGAAACAGGCTGGGAAGTTCAAGCAAATGGATTCAGGTCACCTGGCTTGTAAAGCACAGAGCTGAAATTCAAATCAAATCCCTCTGACTCCAAGTCCATGTAACTTCCCTTCTATCGTGAGTTTCCAAGCCACAGAAGGGAAGGATCCCTCGCAGGTAATTGAGGGCCAACTGTAGCATGCCAACCATTTTGGGTTGGAGGTGTTGGGAAGGTTTGGGGTGGTCTAAAGCCATGCAATATGTCTGCATAATATCCTTTCTTTTTAGAGAAAGGTATTAGAAAAAAAGATGCCTTTCTAATGGCAAAAGAGGACAGGAACCTCTGTTATCATATGATAACCATCTGCTTAAGGAGTTAGAGCTACTAATTGGTCTCTCACCCTCAATATAAAAAAATACACCTCCAACTTGGGGTTATGGTACAGTTCACGCATCAAAATCTACATTAAATGAAACTTCAAGTTGTGGCACAGACCACAACTTTTTTTTTTTTCTTCTGTCATGAAAATTGAAATGACTGCCAGGAAGGCATGGAGAAAGCTTGTGCGACAGATGGAGGAATTTCTGAGGCCAAGGAAGCCTATAATTTATATTTCTTAGGGCTAGTATAAAGCACCCTTCAAGGAGCCCAGCCTTGGGTGCTGAGGGAGCCTGGTCAGTGAGTGGCTAAATGCAAACTGTAGGATAGCTTTGGGATTTCGGGGTGTAATGATCAGACAAAATCCTTGTCCTCATGAGGACATAATATTCTAGATTTTTCCCTCTTTATGTGAAGGTGAATTTTGAAATAAAGGCTGAACTTAACAATTAGACTGAGTAAGTGTTACTCATATAGGGTGATTTAAGGGCAGCTTAAAGACCTCTCTCCTTCCCTGTCTCCCAACAAACATGAAACAACCATCCTATCAACTTGTTAACAGTGTCTAAAATCCCAGCATTACAGATGTATTGTGGATGCATTTTGAATTTTGAATTTAGGAATAATCTCCTACTAACATATACATCCTTTTGATGAGCACTTCAACATGGATTTGTTTCTTTTTCTTCCCAAAACAGACATTTGAGAGCAAAGCTCTGGGCAATGGAGACCACACAGTGAGAGAAACAACTCAGAGAAGTAACAACAGTGAAAACAAAATGGTCTAAGGTTTTATTGAGGTTGGATATTCATGCAGGATTATCCATTTGGTAGTGAGCATCTTCCCTAAACCTTGCTATGGCAATATTGTAGGGGACTGGCTTCATTTAGAAAACTCCACAGGACAGAAAGGAAGTGATAGACATATATGGCAAAGACGCCATCTTGTTCCTGCTATCAGGTGGGCCCACGAACCCTCCTTTTCAGCCTCCATTGTTCCCTGACAATCTGTAGTGGTAACTACAGTTACCGTACGTGTGCCCAGCTGATTGCCCTAGCAAAAGCGCATTCTTTTTTTTTCCCTAAACCACCAGCCCAGTGGAATTCATTTGCTACTTGGTTCTTCAATATTATGTGATTTAACCAATGAGAAAGAGAATGGTTGCAGAAAAAAGAGGTAGAAGCTTCATCCAAGCCATGATTGAGGTAATGAGCAAAAACTTGACAGACTCCAGGATTCTTCTCTTCTGTTTCTCCAAATGACTTAAAGGCAATGATCTAATTCATAGCCTCTGATCCTGCTGTCACTCCTAGTTGGAGAGTCCTCAACCATCCTTTCTAATTGTCAACTCCTCCAGTGCCTTCCAGGTTTAGAACAAGACTCATGTTCTCCATTAAGTGCTTCCTTTCCATTCTCATCTACATAGTCCACTCTTATGACCTTTTATTGTTTTATAGACTCTTATTATTTTAATGCTCTGTAGTGTTAGATATCAAATTCACAGACATTCTCTGCATCTCTCTAAATGACTGTTTAAACTCCCTAAGGAGAAGGATGGTGTCCTATATATCCTCAGTGTTAATGACTTACATGGTACTGTAGCACTTTTTGAATGAAATTGAATTGACTCATTTATCTGCAATTCAGTTGCAATGCTAAGTTACTAGCCTTGAGTTGGAATGAACAGTGCTGAAGGATATAAGACAAATATTAAAGTTGGTCAAGCCTTCAGGAGAATAGCTCCATGAGTAACCATAAATTACCTGTGAAGCTTGGATGAAGAACATACTTTATATCCATAACCCTGGACCACTATGAGCAAGCAGGTAAAAAAAAAAATGAAGGGTGGTTGAGTTGAAAGGGAGAGAAAAGTAAAGAAGATTGGGGAAACTGGAGACATATTTTGAAACTATAATCAAGAGGACAGTTCATCATCATGTGTTTCCAGGCCCAGTGTTTTGTAGTAAAGTATGGTTTTAGAGAGAAAAAAAAAATCACTGGGGCAGAGAAGAAGTTGTTCAGTGAATGATGTATGAGCTCCTGGAAACAACTGGAAGAGAAAAAGAGGAACAATTCTGGAAATGGAGTGACACAGGTGTGGCAATGAGAAAAAATGGGTTGAAGACCCTGGGTCTAGAGATGAGAAAATATAGGCATACTTGGGGTAAAAGGTGCAGCCAGGATGGGTCTTAAGAGGTATCAAGGGGAGTTTACACAGTTACTCGCAGAGTTCACCTGGGCCATTGCGGCTCTTGACTCCTTTCCCTACCCAGGAATGAGAGGGCTCTCCAAAATGTAAGGAATGTCTAGGGTTGTGGTGTCAGGTAAATGAGGCTGGAGAGAGTTTGTTCAGCTAGGGGTTGGTTATTAGCCATCCTCATCTTCTGGTGTTAAGGCTCTAGCCTATTCGTCTCTGGGGACAGATTATACCTTGGAGAGAGCAGAATTGGGCTCTGGAGAAAAAAGGGCAAGTGGCGAGCTAGCCTTTACTACTGCATTCCCCAAACCACTTCAGCTGTGTTGGTTTGTTTTAGGTATCTCAAAGTTTGCTTATTTCTAAGGATGAGATTTGTTGTTGCTGCCAGAGGGAAAATGGTCTGAACTTGGGAAATATCCAGAAGCCCATGGCAATGCTTTCATTCTTTTCCTGGGACTGATTTCTATCCATACCCTCAGGCATGGCACTCTGTTCTCCCATCTATAAAATGGGATAATAACTCTGCTCTGATAGAGATACTATGGGAATGAATGCATTCACCAGGACTCTCTCTTTGAAGTCAATGAGGATGTGTTATCATTACCATAAACAGTTTCACACTCTCCCTTTGAAGACACAGGCACAACCCGGAGGCATCTCAAATGCATTTAATTGAGTCCATTTTTTTTTTCTCCCAACAGAATTATATGAGGGATGGCTAAGGTGTGTGAGTGGGAAGAGGCAGCTGTGTGGGTGGAGGAGAAATAAAATGTTAAGGGCAGAGCTTCAAATCCTAATAGTAATCATAAGCCTAATAATAATGATGTGGATTATTGTCAGGGGTGCCCGACTTTTCCTTTTTTAAACATTAAGTCCCTTCCGAAACATGCTGTAAGTATCAACAAAAAATTTGGGTAGCCTCTGGGGCTGGAAGCTGATTTCAGAGGTGCAGTTTACAGGAGGGAAAAGAAGCCCCCAAGAACCATTGTCAGTAGTCACATGAGGAGCCAGAAGTTGGAGACTTTGTCAGAAGGCAGCTTTGTAGCCCTTGTAGTCTACTTTGTTGGCAAAAATGGCAATTCCAAAGTGAATTCCAACTACCAGATGTCTGCTTTTATTATTCAAGATGCAACCTTAGCACAAAACCTTTGGGTGATTTTTCTCTTTCTTTTTTCTTTTCTTTCTGCTCTTTCTGGGCTGATTCTATTAATTTCCCCCAATGGCGTGTGCAGCCCTGCACTGACGCAGCCATTGATGATCTCCTTATTCATTTCATAGCAGAGAGGCCATTTGGATGAATATATGTTCCCCATTTTCTTTGCATTATAAATTCAGTGTTGTGGGAAAAGGAGCGAAATGTAATGGCAAGGCCTCCACAGAGAAATGTCCCTATTTGAGAAGAGGAGTTTTATAGGGGGGAACAATTGACAGCCTCTCAGTACAGTGGGCACATTTTTCTGTACAACTGCATCACCACTAATGATAAATGAGGAACATTTGATAGCCGGCTCCGTTGTCTGACAGCTACAGTTTTGGCCAGAGGGCCGTGGCAGGCTTTAGACTTCTGTTCAAAATGAGTTAAACATATTAGGCATTATGAAGGCACAGAAGCCTCGAGAATGAGTGCTGAAATGAGTGATCCGGGTAGGCTCCTGGGTACACAACTTGCAAAGCAGATGTCATTCTAATAATGTGTGATATAGAACATGCCTCGCCTAAACCCTGCTGGATGAAATATGAAGCCCCGTTGGTGATATTTAATACCATTTTATGAGGTGCCATCTTATAAAGACAATGCCCGCCGTATGTGGAATGCTTAAGGTATTTTGCCAAAGGCACAGGGAGGTATCTGAAGTAAGTAGAATTTTTATTATTTTATAAGCCTTTACTTTGTAATATTTCTGTTTCCACGTTATTGTGGGGGCTTGCTGCCCTAACCCTTTGTTGCGTGAACTTGATGAGCGGCTTGCCAGTAGATTGACGGATAGCCTGTGCTGTTTCTCGAAGAAAAGGCTAGCTCCTACCTAAATGCATTCTTCCAAAAACCCTCAAAGAGGAAATACAGCTTTGTTACAAGCATTCTTCGAGCAGGGACTTTGAGGCTGGCATACAAAAATATTGCCATTTTTCAAGTAGACCATTTCGAGGGTAATAGAGGATTTGGAAGGACTGCAGCTTCCTGAACACGCTTTCTCCTTCCTTCCTCTACAGTTTCTGATGCTAGGAGCCCATCAAAGCTTCCAATTTTGGGGTCTCATTCAGGACATCCCAAGGTAGATGAGCTTGTAAGTCTTAGCCACAGCATCAGTGTGGGGCTTGCTGCCCCTAATGTCCTAAAAGATCTAAATGTGTGAACAGCAGTGGCCCAGGGCTGGCTGTGTTTCCTGGGAGAGGTGTGTGTGTTGGAGATAGGGTGAGGGGGCTCCTGGAAATAAGACTACCCAATTGAAAACATGTCACATTTACATTTTATTTCAAACTGCCTTCAGTTACCACCTTGCTTACCCCATAAGGCATTCCTGAAGTTGAAAACCATATAACTGACCACATTGAAGGTGCAGTGTCTGTTCTCCTCATCCTGGTGTTCTGGGCAGTGACATTTCTTGGAGTATCTGTTAGGTGAAGGGTCCTGAATTGATTATGGATGCAGTGAGTGAAGAGGAGGAGAATCATTTTCTTCTTCTTCTTCTTTTTAAAAAAATAAAAATAAAAAAAGTCTTCATTTTCTGAGAGCTTCGCTAGACCATCTGCGGAAATATAAGATGTACCAATGAAACAGCTTCCCAGTACATGTGCAAAGTAACATAACCAAGGACAATTAATTCAGAATTCAGGACGAGCCCTCTGGATAGACCTCTGCTAAAAACTTTGGTGATGAAGCCGCACTCTCTATTAATGCTAAAGCATATGCACAATGCCCGTCGTTTTTTAGATGTCTGTGGCTACGAAGGCTAATTGTTAATACACCACTGTCTCTGTGCCACCACCAGTGGAGCTATTTGCTAACACATAGTCTGGTGTTTGTTTTCCAATGGGTTTATATGGATTGTTCTTATTCTTATTATGTGTGATTGAGTTAAATATTTACTAATTGATGAAATATGACTGCAAGAAGAAGAGAGTTCTCCCTCTGTTATTGAAATGAACACTTTGGGACTACTCGATGAAAGCAAGTCACTAAAATAAGTGTTCGATTGGATTAGGCATGCATAAGACATCTGCAAAGGATTGGGGGAAGATCATTAAAATTAAAAGCACTTTACATTCAGATTGCTTTGCAAGTGTCTTGGTTCTCACCCCACTTTAAAGAAACTGAGATTAGAAATTGTAGCAGATGGAAACTATGGGTGTGGTTTATGCAAGAAAGACAACCTGCACTCCAAACAGCTGATTCAAAGATGAAGCTTGGGTTAGATCAGAAGATTGGCAAATAATCTGCTTTTATAAATTTTAAGCTAAATGAAAATGTTTAATGTCTATATAGATGATTTTTGGAGTTCTATGCTTTGACAGACTTTTTCCATTGATCAGCCTGATATAGGTCCTCTTTGCAGAGAATCTGAATCTATTCAAGTTCAAACTGTTGATAGAATGCCAAGCAGAATGGTTATTTTCTTCGATGAGCTGGATTTTCACTCCTGTTTTTCAGGAAATGAAGAAGATTGGAAAAAGTTTCATATTCAAAATAGAACAACATGATGGAGTAGGGAAAAGAGCACAGCTTTTGGAATGTGGTGACCCAGTTCTGATACTTAGTATAAATAACCTCAAGCAGGTATGTCACTTAACCTTTCTGAACCTGTTTCCTCATTTGTAAAATGAGGGCAATCATATTCTTTCCTGTCTACCTTTGGCTAGCACATGATATAATGTGCAACCTTTAACATCATCTATGGATGTGTTACCCCTGCTGCTGCTACTATTACTGTTATTACTGCCACTGTTACTACGATCGTTACACTGCTGCTGTTACTGCAACTAATACTGTGCACCAACTAGTACTACTTGGGTGTTAATGTAACTAGGGAGAATAAGCACTGGTTCTCCTTCATTCCTCATGGCCTTTTCCGGAAATACAGCTTTGCTTCTGAGGCAGGGAGAGTACTGAACAGCAGTTTGGAAGACCGTTTTCTAGTCTTCTCTTTGCCACTCACCCTGTGTGGCAAAATCGAGAAAGTTTCTCGATTCTCCTATGTGTAGAATGAGGGACGTTATGCTACCCCATGGTTTTCAAGCTGCTTTTCTTCAGAGCCCTTGGTATCTATATCCATATGATCAGTTACATTAGTATATCATTTTATCTAGTGGGTCTATGTAAGATTTTTGTCTAAAAAATAAAAAAATTAATATTGTAAAGAGTTTATAAATCACTGGATTAGAGGCTCCCTAATGTCCCTTTAAGCTCCAAAATCCTTCCATTTTTGTTATTCTGTGAATTACCATGACCCCCATTTCTTGACTCAGAGAACTGTGGTTATTTAATTCCCAACCTAATCACCAGAGCCAAAGAGAGCAAATTGCCCAAGCAATTAATTGTCTCACAGAGGTGTTAGTGCCAACTTCCAGCATGTGGCCTGGCCCTTCCCTTTGTGGACAATGGCAGGCTCAAGGTCCATATGACAATATCTTTTATGCCAGACGTCAGATCTGTCCTTTAAATGAGACCTGAGACCTTCTATACTTTCCAAGAGAAGATTGAGAGACTTATGATCATCATTTTTAACTAATGTGTTTTAAAGGCCTGTGTTCACCTTACAAAAATACAAGCATTAAGGAAGAAGAATATGTGATAGCTACAAATACCCTGTTTAAGTCTCTTTGTATGAAATCACAACTGATTGATCTTTTGATATAAATATCTTGATAAATAAATTAGGGAGAAACTCATGTTCCGAAAAATGAGAAGAGAAGTTGTGATTGGTTGCTACCCTAGGGCCAGTCTATGCCTCAACAAAGGTACTAAAAGGAATTGAATAATTTTCCCCTTCTCCTCTCTTTGCTGGAAAGTTCCCAGGTTGTTCCTCCAAGGGATTCACCATAGGCATAGGCATAAGTCCTACTTCCAGGAGAGCCACCCACTGCCTCTTTAGTTTCAGTGTGCTAACCGTTGAAGTCTCCTTCACTCAGAGCGGGTGACAACTTGATATTGCCTGACCAAGAGAATTCGGGGAGACTGAAACCCTTCAACTGGACTGTATCTCTTGAGTGTTACTATTTTTATCCTATTGCAATAAAGAATTAAAGGGCTACTAAGACCAGAGAGAAGCACCCCTAATTTCCATAGGCTTCTGAAGCAAAGTTTTCAACTACTGACCCCAGTGAAACACAAGCTCCTCATTTGTGTTCTGTGAATTTTCACAAAGGAGTCTCTCTATTCTGATTTGCATTTGTAGTAAAGTAGGAAACATTGCTCTGCTTCTGGACAGACACATTAATCTGTACCTAATTGTCCCGTTTTCCCACAGTAGGGTAAAAACTTTGCCAGCATGGTGAAGAAACTGAATCATTCAAATAAACAAATATTTTGGTTGTCGGAGAGTTATGGCAGCTACTATATACATGGTTTCTTATTCCAATGTGTCAGAATCCAATAATTTTTTTTGGAACAATTAACGTATGGAGCATAGTTGTATTAGATATACACTAGTATCTGTATATGGGAGTTACAGATATCTATCCAGGAATATATAAATAAAGAGAAAAAAGAATTCCTCTTGAGGATTAAGCTATAAAGTCAACATCTATTGGATCAGAGCATAGATAAGCAATGTCTTATCATAATGAACTGATTTTCACATTCAGAAATACCTGGCTGCAAGCCAAGTCATTGTCATGACAAATCTACACAAATAATATGTTTATCAGAGAAGGGACTAATCAGATATAAATGTAGAAAAAGAAGAGAATCATGGCAGTAATCCTTGGCTCATCCAAGTCTCCTTCAGGAGAGAGAGGGGTAATGCTGTGCTTTGGTTGAGATGGGTATGTCTCTATGCCGTCTAACATGCCAGCAGTCCAACCGCTTGTTCTGATTCACATTAGCTTCCGATAAGTTTTCACCTTACCATGAGGCTCTAGCCTGGAGAAGAAAGCTACAAGGGCAGCCAGACTCAAGGATTTGGGTCTGAATGAAAATAATATTTCTTATAAATAAATAAATGAGTCTCCTAAGCTTGGTTTTCATGAGTCTCCCACTGACAGAGGAGCTGTTCTTAGGTGTGCTGATGAATTAGGTTCCAGAGGCTGTCAGAAATACAGACCAGACCCTTACTAACCACGGACCCAGTTCCATCTTATGTCATGTCCATCAGCGTAAGTGCACGAAGGAAATAAATGTGGGCCTGGGAGACCTCATGGGAGACAGTTTGCTGGGCCCTCCCCAGATGGGCACACCCTTCTGTATGTTTGCACTGTGGCACCACTTCCTCTAATGAGAATTCTCTACCTGTCATAAGCAATGTGAGTGTACGTACGAGTAGGTAAGTCAGATCTCTCTGTCTCTCTTTTCCTCTGTTTTACCATAGCAGGCAAAAGAACTGCTGAGTCCTCAAGTCAACCATTTAACATTTTCAGCTTTGTTATTTTTCATGCTTAGCCCTTGAATGCTGCATCTAGGCTTGAGTTTAGCCATTTTTTTTTCTTTTTTTCATTCCTTTAAGAGTTTTACTGAGATTTAATTGGCATACAGTAATGAGATTTGATGAGTTTTGACATATTTGTATACCCATGAAACCATAACCATGATTAAGATAATAAACATATATCTTACCCTCTAAAGTTTCCTTGTGCCTCTTTGTAATTCCTATGCCCCCTGCTCCTGGGTGATTACTCACTGACTTTTTGCTCTAGCCTTCTGTTTTAAACTAAGCTCTTGCAGGAGTATTTTTGCACTAGTAACCTGTAATAACATTTTTTTTTTTTGCCTTCCTAGCTTCCCTTAATCCAGTTGCCCAAACTGACATATCTAGCTGTGTTGAAAACTAGTGTCTGCATTTCACTTCTTGCTGCAGTAATTCCCTGTTAATTGTGACCTCCTCGTATGGATTGTGTTTTATTGTTTGCTGCTAGAATTATTTTATTTCACGTTCCTGCTGCATTGTTCACCTGTGTGGCTTGCTATACCCTTGACACCAACCATCATCAGATAGTTTCCACCTTTTTTTGGCTGCCATGCTCTGCATGGCAAATAACTTTGTATTGCCACTACTTTACTGTATGTACTTGTTAATTCTGGTGAATTTCCCCCTTTGCCTTCTTCTGGAAATGCTCCTGAATGGTTGCCTAAAGCCACTGGCCTAACCAGTTGTTAGCTTTCAGTCGTCCTAGAATGAATCCATCCCATCACCCGTTGACCCCAGTACTACCAGAAAAACATTTAGCACTAAAACTAAACCAAAGTTATTTTGATTATTGGCCAATTCTAAAAGCTCCTTAGAATCATAGGGTACCTCAGAGGAACCATTATAAATGCCACTGTCCTGTAAATATGTTGAATTGACTTATTGGTTAATAGAGAATTCTGGGTTTTACAAAAAGAATAAATTTGTGATAGTGACTAGATCCCAGCTAATGAGAAGAGTCAGGGAAGAAGGTTATCACAGGGTCTATGAGCCTATTTTCAGGAGAGTTACCATAGCTTTCTCTTTATTTAGTCTTTGAATACTGAGATTTTTATTTTGCTGGAGAAACCCAAAGGGCACAAGGTAATTACAGCTTCTCCCCCTCTGCCTTAACCAGCATCAGGGTGAAAAATTAAACAAAAAGAAATTTAATTCATTTCTCTAACATTTATTAAGTTACCACCATGGCCAGACTCTAAGTCACTTTGTGAGGAGACTTAAAGTGAATGAGGTCATCTCTGCTCTCAAGTTGCTGACAGCTCAGTGGATGGAAAGGAAAAGTTCCTGCTCTGATATTAGAAGTTGCCTTGGTGACTCTTCCTTGTTAGAACAGCATTTTTTTTTAATGTTGCTTTTGGGTGTCCAGATTCTAGACCCCATGTGATTAGGGGGTTTTTCATGCCTTAGCTAATCTCCCAGACTCAATCTTAGACCTAACTTGAGTAAAATACCTGCTTGATCATCTGGCCCTGGCAACACCTCTGGAACTTTGATGCTTGACTTACTGGTGCTCAGCAAGCTCATTCTAGGTAAACTATTCAGTCAGCTCATTGCATTCTGAGATGATGGTGGGAAACATTCCGCCTTGGAGAAATGGAAATAGCTGTGGCCCATTTTCATGTGTTACCCACTGAATCTGCATTTCCAAATTGCTCTGTATACTCTCATGAAGTTATAGGGCTGTTTTCTTTCTACATACCTTCTGAGGAGTCTGTGGATTCTTGATCCTTGATAAGTTCTCTTTTTTTTTTTTTAAAGAAATGAAATTTGGGAGGCAGGATCAAGCCAGTAGGGTGACTCAGGCACCACTACTTAGTGAGTCTCCTTCTACCTTTGAGGGAAAATTTCATAAATAAAAAGAAATACTGCTATTCATTTAAATATCCTCATGCCCATGGTTTACAGGTATTTAGTGACTTTAGTCATTCATTTATTTTCTGGTACATTCATTTGTAATTCTGGCCAATGCAGTACTCAAATACCTTGAGCTGTCCCAGAATATTTATTGTGTTAATACTTCCAAAACAAAATTAATTTAAATTGATATATTTTATAAACACATACCATGAAGCTATGTCACAAAAAAGTATGTCTTCAGACCTCAAAAATGGGAATGTCGATTTTAGAGTATGGTGACAATACCTGATGCATAGCTACTTGAGGCACCCATTGCCTATGGTCTTTATAAGGCCCTTAGCTTTGCACAGAGTAAACCTCTATAATCCAGTGAAAGATAAAATGCCTAGCCTTACTCAGACCACTTCTATGCCCTTCTGTTATGGAGTTGATGTTATATGCATGTTTTATGGAGAGGCAAGTGGAGAATACAAAGGAAAAAAGCTATTAAAGGGCCAAATCCTCCCCACAGCTGGTAATGATGAGTCGGGAGCATGATCATTATATATAAGCAGATGAGTTTTGATCTCTAATCTTTCATACAATTAAATCAACGTCTCTTCCTTTAGGTTCTTCCCTTAAACAGAATTTTAGAGAGATTGGGTGATGGGGATACTAACTGTCACCCAATCTCTCTAAACAGTATATTAATCTCTTTAGAATATGAAATAAATATTAAAATGATATCATCTGCACAAATGCACTTAGGTATAAATCATTAGATTGTTTAATTAATGTATTCATTCATTCAATGCCTGTTTCTTAAGCACATACATATGTTAGACATTGTGACGATTAGGGGCATAAATGTGACAAAGTCTCTTTTCACACTGTGGTATTGATAATAAACCATATTTGTCTGAAACAATAAACTCCTGACACAGAATCTATTCCATAGGCTGGGTTCAGTAAGAGTTTATTGACAAAATCATTGTTTCTCAATGTGTGCTCTGTGGAACACTCACCTGGAGGTGCTCTGGAAAAAAAAAATAAAGAAACAGAGATTCCTAGTCAAAATGTTTGGAAACTGGTAGCTATTACCGTTTTTGCTTGAGGATTCACAAAACACAATCATCTATTCAAGGCTCTGAAAACATCTTACTGAATTTTGTTTAATCCAGCATTTTCAAAGTTCATTTAATCAGAGTACCCTTTTAAAAAGTAAGCTTAATAACAATAGACTAAACGAAAGTGAAAAATCAATGTCCAGAAGACCTCTAATGGTTTAAACAAGTCATAGAAACCTTCGGTTCCTCCCCTGACTGCATGACTGCGGCCCCATCCCTTAGAGGCCTCATTATTGTGCCTTTTAGATTTAGTGCAGAAGAAAAATTTTGGCTCAGTACCATTAGTAAAATTGAAATGTGTGTGTGTGTGTGTGTGTGTAATACGTATATAATATACATGCATACATATGTGTATGCATATATATAGTTTGTAAAATGAAATATCAGTAGACAAAAACATGCTAGTCTTAAAAATTGCCCATCCTTTCTTCCAAACATAGTCCTTATAGAATCACAAATGCTTCAAGCAAATTCTAGGTGCATTTCCATCCCAAGTCACTTGGACAATTTTTATATTATTAACCACATGAGTAGAATTTAATAGGAATAGTTAAAATAAAACTTGCCCTTACCCTACCTTTGCTTGTCAGTTTCCATTTCCTGAACAGCACTGATAGGTGTTCCACTCAGAATCCCTCCCAAATCTTTGAGGAATCCTTCAACATTTAAGAAATATGAATCAAGGTTAATTGAATAAAATGAGGAAAAATGTGTTTTTATGTTGCTCTAATAAATCTGTGGCTAGTCAATAATTGCAAAACAATATATGGGTGAAAAATAGAAGCTGACAACTCAAAGTAGCAAATGCTGATTGTATAGGATTACATTACTGCACAGGACAGTCCTGCTCCCTGCGTATTGCATGCTTCCTTGAGAAAAGCTGGGAAAGCAGGTGCATATTGCTGTGTCTATTATTTTAGTTATACAGGTGGTTCATTGAAAAGGACTTTTATTTTTGGCTCCCAAAGTTGAGTTCATTCCCTTTGCAGTGTGGCTTCAGTTTCTCTCATGTACAGCCCTTGTTTCAGGCTCCATGTGATTTTTCCTTTTTTTCTCCTTCCTTCTGGATATTGTTGCCACCGTCAAATGGGAAATACATAGAAATAGGAGATTAAAAATGTAAATTTTATAAACAGAAATCAAAGGTCCTAAATCCTTAGCAAAGAAAAGCCAACATAAGTAAGAACATTAAAAAACATACATAAATAGTGCTTCCAGGCTGAATATGTTAAATAATTCAACAGTTAAGTCATAAGCGTTCTTAAACTTAAGTATAAAAATGCCCTTGACAATATTTCACAGCCGTGCATTTCTTTAAAATATTTAGCATTCTCATTAAAGAGAATGACTTTAGTTTATATATTAGTTACATTCCTGCTTGTTAATATGAAGGAATTTAGGAGGAAAAAGCATTCTTATGTATATAAGCAAAAGGCAATTTACATACAAAGTTGGACAACTATTCACTTTTTATTTATTTCTGGTTCATCGGCATCCACATATAGCTATACAGCATTTAAACAAATTTGTTCCTTAATGCGCAATATTAATATTCTGTGCCCCAAAGTGCCATTTGCTAATGCCATTGTGAAGACAGGTTCCTTCAAAGCTACACGGAAGTCCCTGCTTTAGAAAGACTTAATGAACCTTACATTTTTTGGAATACTGCACAGTGTAATGCCTATTACATATTCATTGCTAGAATGGAAGATTTCCTTTAACTCTGCGATTCCTGGTCTAGTTCTCTGTAAAACATTGTCAAAAGTCACCAGAGACTTTCGTGGAAAATTGTGACTCTTGATAGCAGGATGTAATGGGGAGGTTTAGAGTAGAGAATCCAGGAGTCTATCGCCCCACAGGGAGACGCTCTGACAGACAAATGGATGGATAATACAATTTTTGACATAATGGGATGAAAAAGTTTATGCCAGAAAGAACTGAATTAAAGTTATTACTTTAAAAGAAAGTCTGAAGTTTGAAATCATCAGAATTTCCAATGTGTGCTTCATTTTACTGCTTATATGCAGAAGAGATTTTAACACAGAGATGCTGTCAGGTGATTTATAGAGTTAGTAACAAGGCTGCCATAAAATTTTAGTTACCTCTTTGGAAATACCCACAATAACAAACATAATGTTCTTTTCTTCCCCCTCATATTTTTAATAAAGAAAATCTAGCATTGTCCTTTGATGTTTCTACTTCCTCATTACAAAAAGCGGAAGGATGATTTTCAGAGGTGCGGGATACAGTTCTTGGGGACAAAAGATACCATGGTGCAAACTTTTATCTTTGTTGAAAAGTGCTTCATAATGTAAGGACAGGCTGGGAAGTCAGCAGTAACATCTGGGCAGCAGGGCTCTGTTGATGTGGTGAGGACTCATTGGGAAGTCACCATCCATCTCTTGATGCCAACACCAAGGACTTAGCCTAAAATACTACCCCTTCCTCTCCATCATACACCCACTTCATCCACTCAACTTGGATGTTTGGCAGAATAATGCTACTTTCACTCGCCTTTTTTTTTTCATTTTATTTCAGACCCTCAAAAAATAATATAATCTCATAGTTGGTTTCTCTGCCAATAACACTCTATCTCACTCATTTTTAAATTAGTCTATACTAGCATTTCACCAAGCAGAGTACTTCATTTCTACCCCTATGACTTCTTTGGTCACTTTGCATGGATTATATTCATTTAGTGTCTGTCCGCTTTCTGCATGTGTCCCTGCAGGTCACACCATGTCTTCTCACCTTTATATCTCAGTGCTTACCTGGCTGGGATTAAGGTGAGGTGGGTGAGGTGCCGAGGGTGCAAACATTAAGGAGACACATTTAAGGGTTATGCGAGTGAGCACCTCTTTAACTACTTGCCCTAGGCAACTCACTTGCCACGCCTCTACTTTTGACCTTGGCTTTAGCACAGTGCCTGGCACATAACAAGGGCTCAATATATAACTGGCAAGTGTCAAAGTGCCCTAATAGATGAGTAAAATTGAAACCATATTGTCTATTGGTGGAATAGATACCTTAATAAAACTGTTTTCTTGCCCTTAACATTTTCGAAGATAGACAATGATAATTATATCCTATCTGCCAGAAATTGGTTTCATGTAATTAGACAGGAGAAGAAAACACTTGGACTTAGTGAGGAGGTATATCTCCATAAAGGCTGAGCACTTGCCACTCCTGGGACCCAACTGGCAGAATTTACATAATCCAAAGCTTATTTGAAAAAAATCATATAATTCACTAAGATGAAATATTTGTAATTATAAACATCAAATAAAGAATGGAAGTAAAAAAAATTCAAATGAAAGGACAGAAAATTTTTTTTTAAAAAAAGGGAAGAGAAAAAAGAAAAAAACCCTGCAACTTCATCATCTTCCCATTGCTGAATTCGCTAACTGGCTTCTGTGTTAGTGAAGAGATAATACAGTGGCATGTATATTAGCCAGGAATGTTCTGACAGTTCAGCGACTATAAAGCACTAATGTAAACTCTCAATGTCTACCGTTAATGGGAAAGGGAGAGAAATACAGACCCCAGAAAACTAGTGCTCTTTAAAATAACAATGTTTCAGTCAATAACTGACAACATATACAACACTGGTCAGAGCAGTAGGCTACACCATATAGCCTAGGTGTGTGGAAGGCTACCCCATTTAGATTTGTGTAAGTACACTCGATGTTTGTACAACATCAGAATGATGCATTTCTCAGAATGTATCCCTGTCATTAAGCAATCCATGATTGTAATATGTAACATTCAGAATGTCTATGTAGATCAAAACATCACGTTGTACACCATAAATATATACTTGTCAATCATACTTTAATAAAGCTGGGAAAATAAAATAATGTATAGAAGAAAGTGATAGTGGAGATCATTTGATTTTTTTTTTAACATTACTCTGTTCAAAACAAAAATAAACTCAACATGCACTTTGGAGAACTGAACTCCATTTTTCAACTTTAGGGTTACCTGCCAACTTTTATTCTTAGGCTTCAGGGGGTTATCTGTTTTTATTATGACAGTGATATTTAAGAATTTTTTTTGTATTAGAATCAGGAATATCTGCTTGGAAATAAGACGATGATGATACATACCCATTAAATTCCTATAGTATTTTATAAAATGTATTTTCTAATGGTATTGCATTTCATTCTTACAGGAATCCTGTGGTATGTAGGTATTAGAGTCCCCAGTATATCAAAAAGAAAACTGGTTGAGAGAAGCCCAGCAACTTAACTGATGTCAGCTGGTAGGTAAGTGCATATGCAAACCACTCAGTCCTCAAACCAAATGGAAAGAACATTTCTTTCCATGCTATTATTTAAATGTATCAAAAATTGCATCACACAATTGAAACCATCATCAAGTTATTCTATAAAGCATGCCAAGTGCTACAGGCCTGGCTTATGATATTTTAATGTCGTATGTTTTCATTAAGACATATCCATTAAAAATACTTTTGGGGGTTGATGCCTTCTGGGGTGCCTTCCTGGTTTTAAAGGACACAGCTTGTGTGAATAGAATCCATATCAATATTTGAGACGACTGAAGAACACATAACCTAATGTGAGCTCTTTTTGTGTGGAAAAAAATGCCATGCTCTCCTAATTGTGACAAGTACAAAAGTCTCTGTGTTTAGTCAATGCCCTGTAACCTCACAAAGGAAAGGACTGGAAAGCCAGCAGCCACTGGTGAGAAGCATTAGCATCTACTAGTGCCCCATAACAGTTTGGCACATTGCTCAGTGGTGTACTGGGTAGATTTGGATGGCATTTATTGGGAAATAATCCAATAATCACCTGCCAAAGCCATTATACAAAAGCACTGTGCCCATTGTCAATCATTCACCCTCTGACATTTCAATGAACATCCTCTCTGGGGTGGGTTTCAGCCATGCCAACACCCCAAATGCAACAAGCAAACAAAGCCACAAGACTAGGGAGAAGAGAGAAGACCATGCTACCTCAAAGCATCAAAACGAAGTAACACCCTGGGGAAGAGGTTGCCAAATGTTGCTTAGCAATACAATACAGGGATCCCCAGCACCATTGTACTGCTCACAAAGTGGTTGACATCTACTACCCACACTAAAAATAAATTTGGAGACCTAAGATCCAGACACAGCAGCAAGAGAATGGGATGCCAGAGAGTCAGGGGGAAACTCTTGGATTCCAAGAGAGAAAAAAATGGTCCATCACACTCCACTAATCTCTCTCTCTCTCTCTCTATCTCCCTGCTACTTAATATATTTGAGTGTGTATGAGTAGAAAATCATGCAATATAGAAAAACAATCTGCGTCTATCCAATGCCAAACATCTATATGGTTAAGTGTTTTTAGATTTCATATGTTGTGATTGAAAAAAGTTACATACGTTTTTACTGGATTTTCAGATACTCATCCTACCAATGAGGAACAACATAACCCGCAAAAGTTAGAGTGGCTACCTTAGTTATCTGAACACTGGGTTCAACATTTGGTCATTATGTTGGTAACATGCAGAGCTATATAGGAATTGGTCTCTTGGCATCTCTTTGTCTTGGTGATCCTGAGAAGTCTACATTTTGTTCACAAGGGGAGCCTGGAATGCCTTGGGAGTAACAAAGTAGTAAAGTATTACCTTGTTAAAAAAATAGCACTGTTTCAAATGCCAAACAGCAACTGCAGGTTGGGTTTCAGGACTCCTTTAAAAGAACGAAGTCCATCACATGACAACAGGTGAGTTCAGAGAGATGGACACTGGGAGACCATGTAAAGGGAGGCACCAGTGACTTAACTCCACAACAAGAGAGAAAATGAATCTGAATATGATCCTGGAGAACCAAATTTGAAATTTAGCACAAATGGAAAGGGGGCCATGCCCTATGGTGCATTTCATGTGAGACCTGTCTTATTCTTCTAACTATTTGGAAACACAATTTTCCCTCCATGGTGATGTCTACATTCTCAAGTCCTTTTTATTCTTGGTAGCTTTTAATTATTTAATTTCTCAGACTGGAAACTTTGCTATGATGTTAGATGATGATGTGTGATTGAGAGGAGTGCCTAGGAATAAACTGACTTTGTGAGTACCATAAAAACCTTCTTGAGTGGCCTCAGCAGGGAAACTGAGTCTTCTTGCTCAATCCCTGGAAAAAGTTAGGCTACTTACTCCTCATGCCATGGGGTAAGTGCCCATTTGCTCTCTGGGTACTATGGCACAGGATGGCAGTAATAATTGTCCATGATAAGTAGTGATGTTCAGCTGCCAGTCAGGCTCTGCCATGGCAGGCTGTGAGGCACTCACTCACTCTACCTGCTCCTCAGTTTTCCTGCCAGTAAAATAGGAAGATAGAAACTGCTGGCTCGCTGAGGTCCTGGAGGTTCTACTACTCTCTCCCTCCATACCACCCATTGAAGAAAATTTCCTCTCAGGAGTCCTATTTTTCCATCCTCTATTCCATGTCCTATATTTTTTGAACATCCTGTAATTCTGCTAAATATCTGGGTCCTCTTACTAAGCACCCTGCAAGCCAGGAGTGTGTGCCTCTTGTCCCCTATGTCTAGCTGGGAAGGACAGTAGGGGGACATTTTCCATTTCGTGATTCACAGCCACTGGTCTTTCCAATATCCCCAAGAACTGGCTTTCAAAAGGCTAGCAGGAAATGTAAAAAAGAGCAATGAATATGGAGTCATCCCCACTGTCCTTCCCAGAGGCATCATCATCTTCAGACAATCGATTAAGGGCGTGACACTCAGCTTGGCACTACTGAAAATGTTAAAAGAAAAAGCCACAGCTTCTGCCCTCTAGGGGCACAGACAACTGGCGATAGCATAATTAACACACATAGGGAAAATACAGAGACAACAGTAATTGCATGAACACTAAACAATTAACCACCCTTACTAAATGGATAAAGAGAATAATTTAGTTGACAAGTCACAGGCCAGGACTCTGGATCAGGGGCAGAGTAGAGTTCAGGGTGGGGGCTGGGGTACTCACTCTGGTGGGGGCAATGCTTTGCTCTGTGACCAAGGGAAATAAATCACTAAGCCCTTCTGTGATTTTGCAAGATGAGGGCCATGATAACTCCATCTCAGAAATAGGAAGTTAGAGAAAATTAGTAAAGATGATGTTGGTAACCTACTTGATAATATGAACGATCTTATGGCACAGTGGAAAGAGGCCTAACTATAGTGCCAGGCATTGCATTGGGCACAAATATGACAGGTGCTTTCCTCCAGGACACTTATGCTCCAGGGAGTAGGGAAGACATGGACACATGAGTGACCACTGAGAAACACAGCAGGGTCAGTCTAGAGCAGGGACACCCAAGTCCTCAAAGCCTAGTCACCTGTCCCATTCTCCTTGACTTCCCTTGTCTTATCACTGGGCTGATGCCCTTTTCTCCTTGGCAGTTTTTCTCTTCTTGATTTCCATAACATGGCACTGCCTTGGTTTCCCTAACTCTCTTTTGAACATCATATTAAATATTTTAAGCAATGTTTTAATATGTTTACAGATTCTTTGTAATTATAATTTGAGAGTGAGCTAAATAATATCCTATGATGTGGATACATCATAATTTACTTAGCCATTCCTGTGGGTAGATAGTTAGATTAATTCTGTTTTTACTCTCACAATTATCCCTTCAATAGGTGAACAGGTCAAAGAGTATGCACCTTTCTTAAGGTGTCTTCTGTGCTGCAGAGGCTGTACATGCTGTCTTCGTGGCCTGTCACATGTTAGAGCCATTCCAGTGCCACCCTAGTTTCTATTTAAACCATTCATCAGTGTTTCCTTCTCCCATTGTCCTACATCATCCTTCAAAACTCCAGCCTCAGTCTTCTTTCTTTTGTACTGTAATTCTCCTCAAATACAGACTCTCATGGTGTCAAACAAATCCTCAGCTGAGGGCTCTCAAATAGACATATCTGTCTCTGAACTCTCATCACTTGGCCATCCAACCAGCCTCTCATCCATCTATGTGCCCATCAGTTATGGAGCCTCTCCATAGTCCATTGATACCCTTTTCCCAGAGATACAAAGATGAAGACATGGCCTCTACCCTTAGGGCACAAATAGATTAGTGGAGTTGAGGGAGAAGACAGACAAACAGACACCTGATTAAGTTCAATTGATACAAAGTGGATGAGGATTCTTACTTCAGTGTGGAAAGAATAAGGTGTTAGGGACAGTTTCCCCCAGAGCAGGTAACACCCATGCTGAGTTCTGGAGGATGTGTGCATGTGTTAGCCAGATTAAAAAAAATAACAAAGAGTGTTTCTGTTGGAGAAGTAGCAGGATAAAACGAAATGAAGGGAGAGGGAACAAGGGGAAGTGCAAGCAGATCAGTAAGCATGGTGTGTGTGTGCATGTGCACACATGTGCATGCATGCACACGTACATACACATGTGTGAAAAGCCATTTTCATCTGGTAAGAAATGAGACCATGAATTTTTTGCTCATCACACTAATGTTTGACCTTTCTCCTGAAGGGTCTAAAGCAGGAGGGTGGCATGGCCAGGTTTGTTTTTGAGGAAAATTGCTCTTCCAACATCATGGCAGAATGGAGGCAAGGAAGAGAATTAACATACCCAGTGGAAGAGGTGATGAGGACTTAAACAAAATCAATGGCATTGAGGATGTAGAAACATGAGGAAATACCAAAGCTATTAAGAAGGTAGAATTGACAGAATAATTGGTTAACTATTTGTGAAGAAAAAGAAGGTTGGTGAAGGATGAACGGGAGGTATTAATGACTCTCAGGTGTTTGTCTGGGTAGCTAAACTTTCATGCAGTATCACTACAGATTGGACCAGCAGAGACCACCCAAGCAGAGTTGGTCAGCCATGAGATGAGAAGAAGGTCAAGGACAAACCCCCAAGGATCACTGACATTTACATGGCAGGCTTTCCTCATGAAGGGTGCTGAATTTACACGAGTGCAACACTAAAAGCTTCCATCTTTCTTTCAAGGCTGTCCTGGTGGGAAGAGCATTCAACTCTCCAACAACAAATGACTGCAACTACCTAACCTTAAACGATACTATGACAATTGTTACAAATTCTTGACATTTGTATATGCCAATGATGTTGTAAGGTAGATCTTAGTATTCTTTTATTAGTGATTATTAGAGAGGCTAAGTAAGTTTTTCTGAGTTTGTGCAGCTAGAAAGTGGAGGAATTAAAATCTGACAGGTCTGTCTGATGCCAAAGTCAGGCTGCTTCACTTGTGCAACTGCCTTTGGTGCCTCAGCGTTGCCTCTTTGACCCACTTGCCTGTCCTCCTCTCTGAGATGCACTTCTGCTTTATTTCTACCAATTCACCTTCAGACTTCTAAAAAGCTCCACTCCTCCCTAAGACATTCTCCCCGACTCATTTTATCTTCTATTTTTTATCTCTACCAGTTTTTCTTAATCACTCCAAATTTGTTCTTTGTGGCTTAGATTTTGGATGAATTTGGTCAGAATATATGGGATGCCAACTGAATGCTAGATGTGACAATTAGCACTTTCTAATCTGTCACATTGCGACCTAGATCTTGGCCATATAGACGTGTGTAGATCCTTGAAGAAGTAAAAATTTTCACATATTTTACCTCCTTTTAAGGTCCCATAATATTAGCATACAGCTGATCATGGAGTTGTGTTTGATAAGCGCTCATTGTGGGGATGGATAAGTAAACAGTAAGCTTGCCCAAGTGTTTACTGAGCACTTTCTATATGGGAATAAATATATCAGTATCTATATTTGTATCTATATCAATATCTATCTATAGTCAACCATTCCTTCAGCTACTATTTATTGATAACATATTGAATGCTTGAAATACTGCCAAGATGTTGAAATATATTCAAGATGGTTATGCTTATCTTTAATTTAGAAGTGAGAAAATAGGCTTAGAGAGGTTATATGACTTGACCAAGGAAGCATAGCTACCGATGGAGATATTGGGATTGGACCTTGGGTTTATCAGATTTCAAAATATGTACTTAGAGGGAGAGAGAGAAAAGAAGGGAGGAAAAGAGCAAGGCAAAAAACAAACAAACAAACAACAACAACAAACACCAGGGAAAGAAACAAACAACATTTAACACATGTAGTTGATCATGGAGACAGAAGTCAGGCAGGACTGGACAGGGGTCTCAGAAGGGCTGTCCAGCAAGCATGAACCAATGTGGTTATAGAGACACAGATTTGTCTTTCATTTACTTGGGAGAGAAATGCTTCTCAAGGATGTGACTTGTTCTAGAGCATATCTCAGCTCTTAAAAGAAAAATCTCATGGAAGATAAAAATCTCATGGAAGATAAAAATGTAACCAATGGGCAGCCAACCTTTTTTGGAGAGGCTACAAGTGGCTTCCCTGATGACAAACACACAGCTGAACATCTGATAATAGTAAATGTGCCAGGAAACCTAACAGTCACTTGGCACTACTGCATAAATATATAAAGGCATCAAAGTTAACAACTTATATAATAATACAAGTAAGATAATGTTAGCTGTGGAAACTGATTTACTCTAGTGTCCTATCTTGGGGACACTGCTAAGATCTCTGCTACACTTGTTATATTAGCAGAATTGTTCACTTTTCTACACTTTCCCTGACATTCAGTTTCTCCCAGGAGCAAGTGGTCCCCAACTTCCTTTTGTCTGTGCCTGTAGCAAGGCCGCATATGAAGCCATGCTTGGCAAATTTTTTTTTCTGTAAAGGCCAGACCAGATAGTAAAACTTCAGGCTTTGTGGGCCATCCAGTCTCTGTTGCAGCTACTCAACCCTGCCATTGGAGGGTAAAGCAACCACAGACAAAGCATCATAAATGAGTGTGGCTGTGTTCCCATAAAACTTCACTTACAGCCGGGCGCGGTGGCTCACACCTGTAATCCTAGCACTTTGGGAGGTTGAGGCGAGTGGATCACCCGAGCTCAGAAGTTTGAGACCAGCCTGACCAACGTGGTGAAACCCCATCTCTAATAAAAATACAAAAATTAGCTGGGTGTGGTGGTGGGTGCCTGTAATCCCAGCTACTTGGGAAGCTGAGTCAGGAGAATCCCTTGAACCCTGGAGGCAGAGGATGCAGTGAGTCGAGATCACACCATTGCACTCCAGCCAGGGCAAAAGAGCAAGACTCTGTCTCAAAAAAAAAAAAAAAAAAAAAACCCAATTCACTTACAGGCACTGAAATTTGAATTTAATACAATTTTCATTTGTGAATAAATATAATTTTTCTTTTGTTTAAGGCCTCTTTAAAAAAATGTAAAAAACATTCTTAGCTTTTGGCTATACAAAAATAGTCAGTGGGCTAAATTTTGCCCCTGGGCCATAGTTTGCTGACTCTTCACTAGAGCACAGAAATTTTAGGATGATTGGATTCTTCTATGTACCTACGACAGCTTTCCAGAAGAAAATGGTTAGCTAACTCCATTAGTGCCTCTGAGCTTCAACTGTTAATTGACATTATTTCTTAATTCCCAGCTATATTTTAAGGTATGAACCTAAAGAATTTTAAAGTCATTATGTGGGTGAGGGACTGTTAAAAATAAATCCTTCAGGTTTCAAAGTGGTAGAGAGGGAATATAAGGTGTTAAGAAACCCAGGAGTTTTCAGGCAAGTGGTTCAGAAAGCATCGGGGTGGGCCACAAGTCGTCGCTAAAGGTCATTGGTACCATTCTGTGTCTTCCCTTTATGTACTTTATGCCTCTCATAAAATAAAGTTAAAGCAGTTTAATTTAACAGTCTAATTAGTAATGGATTTTTCATTTTATCTTTTTAACTATGTGTGATACAAAAATGAGGCCTGGATTTGACTCAGGCCAAGGAAGGATATTTATATATTAGCATTTTAAAATTAGGGCTTTCCGACAGCAGAGTCCAGGTGGAAGATAATCTGTTTCTGTTTGATTGCCAAAGAACTGATAGGCATGGGGACATACAACCGTGTCTTTTCTCCAAAGAAGATTTCCAGAGTTGGGGGAACTCTTTAAGTCTCACTTCAACCGTTACACATTTTCCTCCTTATTTTGTACGTGGTCAATTTTGCATGTGGATGAAGTCACTGTTACTTAGACAGCCTCTAGGTTTAGATGCAAGAGTGTCCAATCTTTTGGCTTCCCTGGGCCACACTGGAAGAAGAAGAATTGTCTTGGGCCACAGATAAAATACACTAATGATAGCTGATGAGTTAAACAAACAAAAAATTGCAAAAATATCTCATCATGTTTTAAGAAAGTTTACGAATTTGTATTGGGTTGCATTCAAAGGCATCCTGGGCTGCACGCGGCCGGTGGGCCATGGGTTGGACTATCTTGGTTTAAAGAAAGCTGGGTTTATGTCTCCACTATCAGTCGTCCTATGTAACAGTGCTCCTGCGAGCTAAGTGTGGGCTTCCTTTCTTCTCTTTCTCTTTTGTTCTCTCATATTTGAAATGGAGAACAAAAAATTGCCCAACATGGTCTCAAAATTCAGCATCTTGGGATTAATTTTCTTAATTAGTTTTACACCTCTGAGCCACAGCATGAGGGTCTGGGCAAAGACAAAGCTTTGAGTGCAGACCAGGGATCTTGAAACCTGACCAGGAGTCCAGAGAACCATCACCTCTGGGAGCTCAGGGAGGCTGTGCAACAAGAGGCCATGGGACCGTGGCAGACTCATACTTTTCTAGTGCAAGCCAGTTTTTTTTTCCCTTTCTTTCTTCCTTTTTTTTTTCTTTTTCTTTTTGAGAAAGTGGAATCTCACTCTGTCACTCAGGGTGGAGTGCAGTTGCGTGATCTTGGCTCACTGCAACCTCTGCCTCCCGGGTTTCAAGTGATTCTCCTGCCTTAGCCTCCTGAGTAGCTGGGACTATAGGCACACACCACCACGCCCGGCTAATTTTTGTATTTTTAGTAGAGTTGGGGTTTCACCATGTTGGCCAGGATGGTCTTGATCTCCTGACCTCGTGATCCACCTACCTTGGCCTTCCAAAGTGCTGGGATTATAGGCATGAGCCACTGCGCCCAGCCGTATAAGCCAACTTCTACAGTTACTTTGTGATTTGACTTCTGCAGTCATTTAATCCTCTTCCCTGGCTCCAAGTGACCAGTCCCTAAATGGCAATAGATATTCCCACTGATGTAATATTTACTTGAGAAACACACAGCTTTTCAGAGCTGAAAATATGATTTTTTAAATAAACAATTGTGTCAAAATAGAAAAGTTCCTCAACCCATACAAAAAAAATCCTAAAAATGTCCATTTTTCTATTCATTTCTGTGACAAATCTCTCCTTTTGGGGGATTTCTAATATATTTTTTAGACTAGAAAGCCTAGATCAGATCTATTTTTTTTTAAATAAGATGCCTCTAATTTCCTGAGCTGTATTTTGTAAGGCAGTTGTAACAGACACATATCTTACAATATTTTAGAAAAGACAAAAAATGTGTCTGCCTTGGAAAACAATTTGTTTTCTAATGATGTATGTTCAGCTTACATTTTGAAATGCAACTATTTTTTTTTTTCCCCATAAGGGCCGTCCCTATGCACACACTTCAGGGAGCATGTGCAGGGCTCTGCCTCCCCTTTCTCCTTTGGTGCCTGGGTTTGGGAAAAGAGGGCTTCAGCTTCCAGGTCGGAGGCAGCCCAATTCACACGTTCTGTGAGTGCTGTGAGATCTGCTTCTGCTCCAACTTTCAGGTAGGCTTCATTGGCTTCACTGGAGATTGCAGACCCAGGGACCTGGAGGCAGTCAGCATCTGAGGTTGATTGTAAGAGTTTTCTTTTCCCACCCACAGAGATGAACACAGAGAAACCAATTTGGTAATTACTGTGTATCCTGGTGCCCTCCTGCATTGCTCCAATAATGGAATAAACGAGGCCAAGGGAATATTTACCCAAACATGGGTGGAAAAATCACTTACATAAACTGGACACTAGCTCCACTCAACTGATTTTCTTCTTGGGGATGAAAGAACTAGAAGGTGAGAGGTGAGCAGAAAGAGGAAAGTGGTCCTGAAGGTGAGGAGCTTGCAGAGGAAGATGTGTTCTTTCAGGTGACGTGGATTGGATGCTGTAAATGGCAGAAGGGAAGGGTTGGTATGGCTTCACCAGTGCTGGCTGATTCATTTAATTCACTTTGGATGAATCCACGGCTGTGATTTTTTGTCATTTACATGGATGGTACCAGACATCCTCCTGTGAAGTAAGCCTGGTTTATAGTGGTCTTTCCTTTGCTACTGGAGTCACATGGTTCAAAAACTACAAGAATTAGGCAGTAGGATTCATAGGCAAGTGTTTCTTGAGAGAGACAATGGGAGAGGGAGAGGGAGATGGAGGAGAGAGGAGAAAGGAGAGAAAGAGAGAGAGAGAAATAGAGAGACTGAAGGGGTTGCATTCTCTTTTGGGTGGGGGTGGGGGATAAGGGCTGTGTTGCAGCCAAAAGAAAAACAAAAGATGGCATAGAGAAAACAGATTCACTGAGAAATGAACCCTGTTGACTACTCTGAAAAGGTAAAGGAACAAACACAAAAAGAAGTGTAAGAGACCACTGGCACCTGTTATCAGACATTAACAAACGACCACGTACTGCTAATCTGTGATCATAAAAAGGCCATCTGCTAATGCTCAAAGGTCATTAAGATGCCAGCCATGTTTACTCTGTTCTCATTGGTTGGGCTGCTGATCATTTCTTAAAAAAAAAAAAAAAAGAAAGGAAGAAAGAAAGAAAAAAAATAGCTTAAATGATTATTGTGGTGGTGCCTGCTAACTCTGCTCTAGTTGGGGGTCTGTCAAGGTTTCCATTATAAACCCCTATTCTCAGTGCTTTAAAATACAGTCATAAAAACAGCAGGTTAAACGTGTATGCATGCGTGTGTACATGCATGTGCATATTTTTCTTTTCATGGATGGGAAAATTTTAAGTACATCAGCTTGACTCCATTTATGGTCAATGATATTGATTAGAAAGGAGAGGTAATTTCTTCATTTGGGGCTTTTATTTAATCTGACTGACGAACCTGTTGGGTTAATAGCCTGTTCCCAGTTTTTAAAATTTGTTTTCCTTGCTAAAGTAAACATTGGCTCAAGTAAGAGTCTTCATCCCAACCTGCAGGAGACCTTGGCTCTTCCATGCTGTGGAGAGAACTGGATTACATGTGGGGTGACCAAAGACTGGATCACAGTGCTGCAAATGCAGCTCAGAAAGGGAATCTACTGAATTAAAGCTTAGCTTCCCTTTGCATGCTGCTCCTGTCCTCAAGAGTTAGTACATGGGTTACCCAATTTATCTTGTTTCTCTAACCTTTTCAAATAGATTTGTATATGTAGTTCTCTCTAAAAAGGAGAGTGGAGGGGATTTCTTTCTTTTTTTTCCTTCAAGAAACCAGTGAACTCTGCTTCACAGGACCTTGGCAGGTGATACAAACATGTTGAGTGTTGAAAGTTATCAATAATATAGCAATTATCTAGAACCAAATATTCTTATTATTATATTACATATACATATGCAGGTGTACTACATATCTGTCTAGAACTATCTTTAGATAATTGCTCTTTCTTTCATTTTTTTTCTTTTATATTTTATCGTCTCCTCTTTTAGGATTCTCCCAGGAAAGAAATGATGAAAACAAACCTTCGTGTGTAAACCAATTGATCAAAGGACTCAAAAACAAGTTCTATAATTCTAAAATTCCATTTTCAATCTGCCCATTGTAGCTAGTCATGAAGGTAGTTCTTATCAATAAGTGGTCCTACAGACTATATGTTCTACTGCCTGACCAAAGCAGGTGGGAAAGCCAGGGCCCACTCCTAAAATATTTTAGCAATACTCTGTGTGTCTGTGTGCATGCCTGTGTATGACTCCAGGATAAAGCAAGCAAGGATGGCCCGACCTTCAAGGTTATATCGACATAGACTGATGAGTTTAAATGTGATTTTCAAAAACCCAGTTTTTAATGTCTTCTGAGATTCTTTAGTGATGGAGGCTGAAATTACTATTCAGATTTTTTCTCCTTCATTTTTGATAACACCACCGTTTCTCATTGCGTCCTTGCCTTTCATCTCTGCCAATTAACTAAGTAGTCAGCGCCTTGTTTGAAAAGTTCTGAGTAGTTAGTGAGCTCTTTTTTTCTGAGCCAAGTCAAAGTGTCCTCTGGAGGCCTCTGAATGAGGGGTCTGTCCATTGCCCCCACCCCTGTCTGCCTGTTAGTGCAGGCCTGGGCTTAATCTTTCCCTTTCAACGAGTTGCAAGGGGGGAGGGAGTTACAGAGTAGGGGGTGGGGTGGTGACCGCAGGTGGCTGAAGAAAGGGGTCTTGTTCTCGTGATGCTAAATGGCTGGTTAGCACTGCTTTTACTGTGAAATTCAGCTTCTGTCACTTCGTGGTTAATTGCTTTATTATTCTCAGATCCAGATTGGACCTGATTTAGTTCTATCAGGAGCCATGACTCTCCCTGGCATTTGGCCAGGATCCTTTCGATCCTTTGATCTGAGGTTTTATAATCACATCACCGTTTAGGTTGCAGCAGGAGGCATGGAGCTTTTGCTGCTGCTTTCTACTTAGAAGTGCACAGGGTTGCTCAGTAGGTAGATGGAGTATGACTCTGACCGGGGCAGAGCATTGAAGAATGGGGTCTTATCCTAACTAAGTTTCTCCTTCCTAGTCTTAGGCTTTATGGGTTTAATTTGCTTTTCTCCCTCCATTTGGCCAAAAATGAGGGTGGTAGCAGCCATACGGACTTGCCCCTTCAGTGGGTTTTTTTCTGGCCATCTCAAAATTGGACTCTAGGTAAAGTTTTGCTTTCCTCTTTTGCCAAAGCTTTTTTATATCAGCCGGCTGTCCTTACTGTGCAGCAAGTCAACAGGTAGTTTGAGTGGTCCCCCCTAATTGTAAGCAGAGGCTGCCTGGCCCTATCAATTTTTCTGGGACACAGACGCCAGGGATGAAAATGTCAAGTGGTCCACAGGCAGCATTGTTAGTGTGCCTGGTGAGGATGAGGAGCAGGAGCGACTACGGTCTGAGATTTTTAATAGGCAGGGCTGTAAAATGTCGGCCAGGCCTAAGTCACAGATGCACCACAGAGCTCTTTCAAGCCCTTATTCCAATGCTCCATTTGTAACTATTTTTAACCTTATTAAAAAGGAGCGAAATGCATCAGCTTCACAAGCGCGTACTAGAGTCTTGCAGTAAATTTCTTTGGTTTATAACTCCACCTTTGATTCAGAAGGCCAGCGGGCATGAGAACGTGGATAAACATAAATCTCCTCCAGATCTGCTTGCGGGAACCATACGCAGTTAGGGATGTGCTGGAGACCAGCACCGGGTCTCCGCTGGAGCAGAGGGGAAGGCGAGGCTTCACTCTTCGAGTTTTCAGTCAGCTCAATCTTCAATTCAATCTTGCAAAGACAGAATTGGTGGCATTTGTGTAATAGAAACACAGACAAAAGTCAGAAGCATGTACCTAGGCAAGTGATGTCTGATAACTTGAGCTGCACGTGACCAGTCTCCCAGCACAAGGTCAGCGGGCCCCTGAAAGCCAACTTCTACAGCAGAAAGCAGGAGTGGGGCCAGAATTACAGGACTGAAGCCTTTTTCTCGCTTTTTTTCACTTCTCACGTGACAGTTCCTCTTCTGTCAGTGGCAGGGGCTAAAATCGCATTTGAAATTTCTTCTAAACTTTCTCATTTGTAAAGTCTTTGCTAACTTGTGAAAGAAGGACTTTTGGGGGTCAGGCATAATCTTGGTCTGAAGTACCCACACAAATCTCTTTTTTGGGGATCCCAAACAGAAATAAGCTCTTGCCTGCCATGCTGTTTTGAGTTCAGGTCTCCACTATGTGAAGAAGCCTAAATTGGACTAAAGTTCACATAGACGGTCAACAAGGAGGCCTGAGATGAATTGACTTGATACAGAAGGTTCTGGTTCATAATTTTAGCAGTCATTGTGGAGCCTGCCGTGTGTCCTTGCCAGGCTCTAAGGAGGGCTGTCTAGGACAAGAAAGATTTCTGTCTTCCTGGAGCTTGTCTTCTTATTAGAAACACCACGCCCACTTATTATAGAGCTGTGTAGCACAGTACCTGACTGGGGATTTAACACCACTGAAGGTCAGAGAAGAAAGTATTTGTGGTGCCAGGACAGGGCTCTCTCATGAGAGCAGGAGTGCTAGATTCTCTGCTAATGTGATATGTATGCTGTAATGGACATCTGGTACTTTTGACTGTTGATGATTACTTCTCATTCACTTCTGGCAACAAAATTCCTTTTCCTGTGGATAATCCATTCCACATGATTGATTTACCTGAATTGACTTCACCACAGGGCTGGGCATGTGACCAGGATGTAGCCAGTCAGAATATTTCACCATTTTGGCCATATTGATTGGCCCAAGGATGGGCACCTGACCCAATCTGGCCAATCATAGTCCTCCTAAGACTTTCTCAACAGAGCTATAGGGAAGATTTGTTCTTTTTCGGGGGCTTGCCAGGCTGGACATGTGTGAGGGAGAGAGTGTTAATAGCTCTCCTACCTGGTGTGAGAAGACCCAGTTTGAACTGAACAGAGATAAGCAGAGCTAAGAGATGGCAAGAAAAAGAGACATCATTTGGTGACATCATTTGAACTTCTGTATCTAGCTGTGTCTTAAAAGCCAATTATGTGGGTTAATAATTTCTTTTTTCTCTGCTGACTTAAGCTCTGTAACTTATAAGTGGAAGAGTCTAATATGGGGCTAGGGGGTGGCAATGGAAATATTTCAGGGAAGTGAGGTACTGGTTTCTATGTTAGTACTGGTGGCTCATAAGCAGTATAAGTAACTTAACATAACAAAATCGCAACAACTGGATTTGTCACCCTGGCTTGATTTTTCTCTTGAAGACCAGAGACATGGGAATGTATAGAATCAAAGCAAGATGAAATGTTTATTGGTCCTAGGCCCAATGTACTTATTCTTAGAAATATATTCATCAAGTTGACTCACTACTCAAACCTTCCCAGCTTCCCCAGAACCCTCACTGTCACCACATACTCTGCTTTAGAACACACTTTGAAACATTTGACCAGAACATTCAATTCAACAAATATTTAAGCCTGTGGGTCAGGCACTGTACTAGGTTTGAGGAATACACTGATGGACAAGGTAGACATTGTCTCTGCTCCTACAGAACGTATGAACTCAATAAAATAGTGTAAACTGAAATTGTTTAATGAGAAGACAGTTTTCTCATGACCTCACTTTGGTTAAACATACAATGACCGAAATCCCTCTTAAGACTTTGTTTATCCACTGGGCCTCAGGACATTAACTCCTTGGGGTTTGTCTGCCAGTTTAGCTGCAGGCAAACTTTATGTCATAACTCATTGGCCTTGATTAATTATTTTTACTTTTATTTTATTTTATTTTTTTGAGATGGAGTCTCTGTCACCCAGGCTGTAGTGCAATGGCACGATCTCGGCTCACTGCAACCTCTGCCTCGTGAGTTCTAAGCGACTCTCCTGCCCCAGACTCACGAGTAGCTGGGATTACTTATAGGCACACGCCACCATGCCCAGCAAATTTTTTTTTTTTTTTTTGTATTTTTAGTAGAGACAGGGTTTCACCATGTTGGCCAGGCTGGTCTTGAGCTCCTGACTCAGGTGATCCAACTGCCTTGGCCTCCCAAAGTGCTGGGATTACAGGCGTAAGCCCCCTCACCCGGCCTAATTTTTTTTTTTAAATTGATGTATTTATTTTTTGAGACGGAGTCTTTGTCATTCAGGCTGGTATGCAGTGGCACAATCTCAGCTCACTGCAACCTCCGCCTCCCGGGTTCAAGCAATTCTTGTGCCTCAGCCTCCCGAGTAGTTGGGATTACAAGCACCCACCACCACGCCTGGCTAATTTTTGTATTTTTACTAGAGACAGGATTTTGCCATGTTGGCCAGGCTGGGCTTGAACTCCTGACCTCAAGTGATCTGCTTGCCTCAGCCTTCTAAAGTGCTGGGATTACAGGACCAAGTCACCAAGCCTGGCCATGACTTGATTAATTTAAATGTTAAACTCCCAGGACTTGGGCCATTTTTATTAACTTGCTCCTGCACCATGCTGATTAAAGGGTTATGCTCAAATTAAAACAATAACAACAAAAAATTAGAAAGAATAAAGGAAGACATAAAAAAAAGAAAAAAATGATAAATGTGTCAATTCCAGTTAAGCATGAGCATAGCTTCCCTGTGTTCTCTTTACAACATCCTCCCCCCTTTTTGTCTTGGTTTGGCATGTCAATAATTGTGTCACTGATATTGCACTTATATGCTTCTAAGTAGTGATACACCCATGGTAGCAGAATAGAATAGCCCAGGGGCCATATGTAATGGAGACACTAGATGCTAAAATTCCTCCCCTCTCATTTGTAAGAGTAATAGAGTAAGATTTACGTTCAAATCCTGGCTCTATCACAGTATCTATATGTCCAGGTCAAGTTGCTTAATCACTCTGATGAACCTTAGATTCCTCGATGAAAAAATGAGGCTAGTAATTATAACATATAGGGAAGATATGAAAATTAAAATAACACAGGAAAAATGCTTAGCAAAATGCTGGCATATAAAAAATCTGCAAAGGTTGCTAAAATTAGTATGTGAAAGAATGATGAAGAATAAGATATTTACATAGTCTCAAAGTATCTCCCTAAGGCACATATAAATTACAAATGAAAAAAATAGAAATTTTACAGTGGAGAAACCTGACAAATACCACCTTTGTCAAGTGATCAAATTATCACTAATGATGGGCAAATCTCAATTACATACCTCCTGATATGACGCACTGAGAGGGACACAATAACACGTTGTAATGTTCTAGCTAAAACGCGTAACCTGAATTTAATCATAAGGAAACATCAGACAAACCCAAATTGGGGGACATTTTTAAAACCACTGACCTGTACTCTTCAAAAATATCAAGGTCATAAGAGATAAAAGAAAGACTGAGAAACAGTCTAAATGCAAATTCCAATTCAGGATTGGAAACCAGATCAGAAAAAAAGGGGACTTTAATAGGAAAATTGGCAAAATTTGAAAATAGGCCCTTTAGATTCTATTATAATCTTGTTTCAATAAGAAGAATGTTAATAGTTTATGAATCTGGGTGAAGGGTACATATGAATTCTTTGTGCCAGTTTTATTACATTTTGAAATCTGAATTTATTTCAAAATGAAAAAAAAATGCGTGTAGTAGGCATTTGACAAATGGTGCTGTGATTTAGGGAATCTTCTTGAATCTGTGCAGGCCATTTAGATGAGATTGGCAGCTCTGAACGCTCTGCCTGTGTGCACCTCTACCGGGAGGTCTGGCAGCTCTGTGAGGGTGTCACACATTTGCAAGGGTGTTCCTGGGCTGTCTCTGCCTGGCCCTGTCCTTGTGTTCTGTCCTCCATCTATCTCCACAGTTCCAAGCAAACTCTTGTCTCACAGTTAACTCTCTGACAGTTTTTAGAAATTGGACTTTTCCTTTTAGGTCAATGAGATTGTTCAACTGATGAAGATTCACCCAGAGCTCCACCATTAATTTAGCTTTGGCCTTGAACACTATTTTTTTCACCTGCTTGGCCTTGTCTCTCCATCACTGGGAACTTGGAGGAATAATGATAGACTTTAAAAAATGTTGTGCCCAAACCTGAAATCCACATTATCAATACAGTAGGTGCAGAAGAAAACTTAGGAAAGGTGACTAAAGCTAACAAGGGGGCAAAATGCACAGATTATAGTGTTTTAGAAAGACTTGATTCTAGAAAGACCACACCAGAGAGAGGATATAATCTAGAAAATGCATAAGATTATGGAAAGTAAACATATCCTCTTCATCATGCTTGATAGAAAGACTGGCTGTGCATTGAAATGTAAAAGAACCGGTTCTAAGAAAATAAGAAAAAAATATTTTGCAAGTAAATAAAACAGGTATGAGTCTTGTTTATCAGGTAATAAGTTCAACAGCGATGAAATTCAAGGGGGTTTGAATTAACTTGCAGGCAACAGATAAAAAAGACAAATAAGTGAAACCATGGAGAGCTGGAGTTGCCATCAAGAATATCCTCCTCCACCTAAATATCCTTTGATGTCCTTGTTAGAATTGGATCCAAAACTCTGTGTCATTTTCCTGTTCTTAATTTTGCTCATACACTCATGGCACCTTGAACATAGGCTGCTCTGTAAAAGTGAATCGATGGTGATGATCTCACAAGGAATGTTGTGAGGTTAACAAATACAATTTGTAATGTGCACTGCAAATATAAAGTGCCATAAAAATGCTAATGAATGGTAATGCGTGTCCACTCATTAGCAGGCCAGCGCAACAGGCCAAGGATAATAGAAAAAGAGACTGCCTTTTGAACACACAAAGTGCTATCCTATTCATCTGGCCTCACACATGCCACCATGGGAGGCTCCGGCTCAGCTCTCATTATTCACCAAAACAACTTCCTTTCCGTCTCTGTCTGGGTCTGCAAGCTGCTTTCTGCGTGAAGAAAGATTCCCTGAAACCTTTTGGCGCCATCAACAACAACAGCAGCAATGAAAGTTTGGCTTGAAAAATTCATTCAAGGGATAAAAAGATACAATGGAAATCTATCATTATGGATGTTTTGGAGAGGAAAAAAAATAAAAGATCCAGGCTTTGTTTTGCATTTTGGTAAGAAATGATATACAGCCACATAGTAAAACTGTTTTATTAAAAAGATCTTCTCACTCTGAATTCAAAATACGAATTGTACCCTCTTATCATCCAGTCATTTTCGAATGAAAGTTAAAAATGCTGATACTGTGGAACTAGCCCTTGGTATTATATCTCATAGCTGATATATTTGTCTAATACTTTGGTTTCTGAAGGCCCATTACTCAGGACCAGTGCGCAGGCTGTTCATTTTCATCCTTTCTGGTTACTGAAAACAGGAATGCTAGGAAAAGCTTGTAGATAAGATTACATTCCCTGCTTCTGTGTGTAGGTAGGTAGTGGAGTTTGAACCAGATAGTGAAACTAATGGAGTTTTCCTCATCCTAAGAAAAGGGCTCTGACCCCAGATTGTTGGGCTTTTATTTAGGCAAACTCTGCTGAAAACTAGGGTTCTAAGTTGGTCAGAACGAATCCTTCCTTTGTTGGAGTGGAAAATTTCAAAAGCCCAGCGAGTGTCCAGATGTATCCATAACTGAGTGTCCAGGGACTTCAATCACCTTAGTTTTAGCAAAAGCACAGATACAGAAATTCATTATATTTATTCTGACCTAGTAAAATGAATCTCATTCTATTGAAGCAATATGTTGAGGACCAATCAGAAGGCTTGGACCTCCTCTGCTGTCCTGTGCCGTGCAAAATAAGGGGAACTATGGAGTCCTTATTCATGGTTTCCTTTTGGGCAGCATGAACAGTTTGCAGGGAGGGTGGTTAAGTAGCCCAGATTAAGTTGTTTAAGAGGGCTAATACTGTTTGGTTTACACAAAGCCATCCAGCAATTATATTGATGCTTGACAGTGTTATCATCATTATTTATTTTGCTATAAGCTAGATTTATTGAGATTTGTAGCATTCGTAATACTAAGCATAAGAAACATTAATAGCTTTACTAATTATATCACCACTTTACAGATATAAATAGTGATAAAAATGCCAAGTAAAGTGAACTAGTAAAACACTTTTAAGAGAATTTTAAAACCAGTTTCTGATTGACGATGTCTTTGGTGAGTCTTGGAGTCTGAATGGAGAGGAAACCCTTCTTTGAAGATTTAAGTCTTTCTTTCCTGCCTGTTTCTAGTGCTTGGAAAGGAATTCTGCCTTAACCTGGCCGTAATCAACTGAACCATGTATTTAATATGGGGCCAAGGGATCATATGTTGTTTTGGGTCTCAGCAAAATGAAAATCAGAGTGTGGAGGAGAGAGAGGGAGAGGGAGAGAAAAAGAGATCAGGAAAGGGAAGGGGAGAGGGAGATAAGACAAACAAATGATCATAAATGAAGGAGGGAGAATAAAGAGAATTGAGTAAGCAACATTGTGCATCTCCCCATTTCATTCTGGTTATTGATCTTGCTCTGTGTTCTCCGGCACACACCTTGTTATAAATGAGGATATTGAGTGAAGAAAAAGAGTTAATAAATCCACTGCCTTTGCCATAACCGCTAATGGAAATCCATGAGCAGTTTAAATGCTGGTCAAGTAAAGAGACTAAACTGGGAGTGGAGGACATGGTAGATAAGAATGAGCAGGCAGCATGGGTAGTCTGTGAGCTAAAACTGTAAGTAATATCCTTGCATGGATTGCAACTCTTAGAATTTCTGAGGTCCTGCTTGTTCACCTACATAGCCCATCGGCTCCAAGAATAGCTACTCAGCCTAGAGCAGGAGATACCTGCTTTTATAAATAAAGTTTTACTGGAACACAGCCACACCCATTTATTTAAGTATTGCTTTTGTGCTGCAACTCAGTTATGGTCTGCAGAGTTGAAGATGTTTACTATCTGGCCATTTATTTAAAAAAAATTAAAAGAATACTGATATCTAGAGGCTCAGGAAACTTTAACTACTTGGCTAAATAAGTTGAAATTTTTCATGATTGGCCTAAAGTGTATATTTTTAAAATTATTTTTTTCTTGGGCTACAATGTATGCCTGCTTCAAAATTTTTCATGGCCTACCTCAATGGTATGTGAACATCAGAAGATTGAGATGGGTGTGGGATATGGGTGTATAAAAGAAAGCCATTCTCTTTGTGCAAAACAAAAGTGTGAACCTTCAAGAAAATGCCTAGGTTGCATTAGATAATTCTGATTTTAAATGTCTAATCTTAAAGGTATAACTCAGGGATAAAAGATATGGGTATTTTTATTTGTAGTTTATGGTGGGTCTTATTGCATTTCTCTGTCTTCTGAGAGCAAGCTGAGAGGTTCATAGTAGGGAATAACACACCTAAGCCAACTTGAATGAATTCCCCACCATCACCTCCCCGAAGAAAATTCCTAACATGGAAAATTCATTTCAGCAGGAGAGGTCTCTATTTTTGAGATGTTTTGACCTGATTTAGAGGCAAGATATAAATAAAAAGGAGAGAGCTGTTTACTCACTAAACTTATCATAAAATATTTGGGAGCTAAGACGTACTGGATGCAATCTAACAATATTTGCAAAATAGACAGTGTATTTCTGTTGCTTTCATTTCCCCCTTAATAATTCTTAGGTTTTCCATCACACCTGTTCTTATTGTTGGCTCTGTAGAATCCTATACCCTGTAAATTCTAGCTGAAATTCATGACTTTTCCTCAACCAACTCAGTTGAGAATAGTGGAAAACCAACAGGCTTTGCAATCAGAGTTGACATCCTGGCTCAGTGGCTGAGGGACGGACCAGGAGCAAATTACTCATTTCTTCTGAGGTTCCATTTGCTCAGTTGTAAATGAGTAAAAAACTTGAGTCTCAGAGTTGTTAGGAAAATTAAATGGATGATGCGTGCAAAGGCTTGGCAGGTAATAGACTTTCAATAAATGATAATAAGAATAATTATCTTCTTAGAAGGAACCCTTCTTTTTTGAACAGCAACAAATTGCCTATACTAATTAAGTGACACTTTCTGTATACTGCCTTACATTTGTAGTTTATCTTTTTATATGCATATTTCCTTTATCTAATTGAATTCTGAGTTTTTAAGAGTAGGTACCATATTTGCTTCTGTATTTAAGTGTATTTCAAATAATAGGTGCCTAATAAGTATCTGGATTGATTCTGAGTCTTTGACATGTTGGGTAACTATAGAGGAAAACCACAGCAAAGAGATTGTGTGTATTTTCTAGGCTTCTAAATTGTTCCAAACATAAAAACTTTATCAGGAGAGACAGACTGTGTTGAGGAGGGAGTGGAGAGCTCTGACTTACCCAGATGTCTATGTTGGCAAAATGGGAGACACAAATAGAGCAGAGATAGTTCTGAAATGTAGGGTCCTACTCCCCAGGGCCTGAATCTTGGGTCTCTTCTCCGTCCTCAGCCCTACAGAAACATTTTTCCATACAACAGTGAGAGATTATTGGTGAAGATAGTCTACTTAACAAATTAACAATTTCTTCAGTAGGGAAGATGATGGGTGCTAAAATTAATTTTTAAAAATCTGTAGTCTTTAGATTTCCTCTCTTACCTGAGAATGTATCAATATTGCATAGGCATTTATTGAAGATATAATTTACATGCAGTAAAATTCACCCTTTTCAGCTATGCAGTTCTCTGAATTTTTATAAACTTATGTGATGTGTAATCTTCACCACAATTAAGATGTGAATATTTCCATCATCCCCAAAAGTTGTCTCATTTCCCTTTATTGTCAGTTTCCCTCCCTTCACCCCCAGCCCCTGGAAGCCACTGGTCTAATTACTAACCCTATAATTTTGCCTTTTTAAACAAGTCATATAAATGGAATTACACAGTATGGAATCAACAGTATGTGTCCTTTTGAGTCTGGCTCCTTTCACCCAGCAAAATGATATTGACTCTCCTGTGTATTGTTTTGTATAACAGAGGTCATTCTTTTTTTTTGCCCAGGTGTATGGCATTGTATGAATGTATTGTGATTTGTATATCCATTTGCCACCACTTAAAGGATATTTGGGTGGTTTCTGACTTTTAGCAGTTATAAGTGGAGGTGCTTTAAATATTTGTGTACAAGTTTGTGGATGTTCATGTATGGATACATGGGTGTGGGATTCCCTTGGGTGTGCAACTGCTGGGTCATATTGTTAAGTGTACATTTAACTTTTTATAAGAAACTGTCAAGTTATACTTCAAAGCAATTTCACCATGTTGCATTCCCACCAGAAATGTATGAGAGTTCCAGTTGCTCCCCATCTTTGTAAGCATTTTGTATTGTCAATTATAAAAAAAAAAAACAACTCAATTTTCTTTTAATGTGAACAACTCTGATAGGTATGTAGTTTTTAATTTGCATTTTCCTAATGGCTAATGATGTTAAACTATTTTTCATGTGTTTCTTTTTCATTCATATATCCTCTTTTGTGGTGCCTTTTCAAATCTTTTGCCTAGTTTTTTGGGTGGGAGAGGAATGTTGTGTTTGCAATAGGCATTTTTAATTGTGCCATATTTTTTGTAGTCAACACCCACTCTTTCATGGTATGAAACTACAGTGAGTCCGTCAGGCCTTCGTCACCTTAGAATATTCCTTTCAGTACCTCATATGTCGAAACTTTATTAGAGGCATGAAAGACAGACGAGGCAAAGTACTTAATAGTCCAGAGTGAGTAAATGACCAAGGTTTCTTTCAGCTTGGTGGTAAGAATAGCTCCCCATCTGTTCTCTTACTCATTTTACCCCTTTGCTCCTTGTTCAGTCCTTCTCAGTCTCAGCCTCTTTCTTACTAGTGGGGCATGTGCCAATCATATTCTGGCCTCAGGGCCTTTGACCTTGGGCTCATTTTACCTGGAAAATTCTCTCCTCAAAAGTTCCATAGCTTTTGCACGGCTACCTCCTTCACTTCAGGTCTCTGGTCAAATGTCACCTTATTGGGTAGTCCTTCCCTGACCAGCCCATGTAAAATACAACTGCTTCCTTCCTCCACATCCTCCTGCCTTATATTCCTTTGTAGCATTTATCACTACCTGGTATGCTATATTTTATTCACTTTTTGTTTACTGTCTATCTCCTGCTCCTGAAATGTAAGTTCCATGAAAGCAGGAATTTGACGTGTTCTGTTTCTCTTCTAGATTCCACAGTCTGAAAAAGTGCCTAGGATATAAGAGGCATTCAGTAAATTGTGGGTGTAATTAATACATCTCAGGGAGAAAGGTATGTGAGTGAAATATTAAAGAGCTGTCAGAGTTTTTAGACAGGGCTGCACTTTATACCAGATCTGGCCTGCTTCTAGATCTTAAAAATTTGTTAAGCTGTTTCACATTTGACCCATGTGAACTCCTAAACCAAGCTTTCTTTGGTCTAAACCTATGTAATATTTCTAAATGGATTTGGTGGTCTGTTAAAAACCATCTCCAACATGGCAGCAAACAGAGGTGGCCATGATTGCCTTTTTTGAGGCCCATTGCCTAATTTCTCTTTGCCTCTGGCTGGTTTATTAATGCAGCAAAGCCGAAATGGACTTCATGACTCTGAGGACTCTTCCTTAGGTGCAATTTGTAAGTGGACTCAGACTCCTCCTAGGATTTCCTTATCCTTTGTCTTCAGCTACTTCAGACTTTTTTGTTTTTGTCTTTTGTTACCCTTGCTCTCTCATGTTGAACATAGAGATGGGACATTTAGTTGCTTGCTTTTCGATAGGGTTCCTCTGAATAGACTGGAGTCATAGGTAAGGACGGTTCCTCATCATGCAATGGGTTGGTTGTTCCTTTTTATTTTCTTTTAAATTATTATGGATACCATTATTCATTGTACATAGTTATGGGGTACATGTGATATTTTGATAGAAGCATGCAATGTGTAATAATCAAATCAGAGCAATTGTTGTTCTTGAATTCAAGGTCTCCAGGGTTGGAAACTTTAGGAATTTATTCTTTGGTGAAGCTTAGATTGCAATGAAGTTAACAGTGGGTTCTTCATGCTTTTTCATACTTCTCAGTGTTCCTGCTCATAAATTGTTTTCCATACCTGGTTTAAATCTGAAAACCTTCCTGAATGTGGATATGGTACAGTCCACTCTAGACTGGGACTAATTGGTGAAAATAGAAAAATTCCTGGAAAAAATAAGCAATCAAATGAACAAACAGTATACTAAACACTCGGCAATAAATAGTTGTTTTGGAAATGAAGAATATTTTATGGTTACCAAAAAATTAGGGGGAAAATTTTTCTAGAAATATACTTCCTCTCTCTTTCGATACAGAAAGTCAGACTTTTCAGTGCATTTTTAGCTCAAAAATTATTGGAAGAAAGTGACAATCTAACTTACGTTAATAAAACGCAAGACAGTATTTGGGCTTTTTTATTGTCAAGATTTCACAAATGGGAGGGGGTGTTATAGGTGCAAAGGGACACCGTAGCTTTTCCCTCGGGCTGAGTTCCTTTATAACATGTATCCTCGCAGACTCTGATTTTCAGAAATCTTCTAAGCCAAGCATGTTTCGGAACTGATCTTTACCTCCTCAGTGATCTTAAGCAAAATTATGAAGATTTTCCGAAATCCTGATTTTATAACGCCAAGAAATACTGACAGTGATGCTTCAGGAGGTTAATGATGGTCTAATTATCTTGCACCAATAAGGAAAAAGAGTCAGCCTTTTGGCAAGATTATGTCAGAACTAGTCAGATAATATAGATATTTCTACCTCCACACATTTTCTAAAGGGGAATGTTGCTGCGTTAATTAAATGTTATATGAATACATTTCAAATAGATCCAAACATAGGGCAAACTCTGTTTCAGAACTGCTGTTCCTACATTTAAAATGTAATTAAAAAAACAGATAATGGGAAAGAAAAACTAAAATAACTCGAAACAAGCAGCATATAGTAGCTCATCATTACACTAATATATCAAACAATGTGATCTTAGCTTAATTATCCCCTTTGAGAGTTGAGAAAACTAAGCATAACCTTCAATTTACAGCTGTTTGGTGCCGGGAACCTGAATTATTATTTAAGAAGAAGGGGGGAAAAAGTTTATTTATTGTGACCTCCACTCAGTTTTTATTCATCGTGGAAAATCTGTATATTCACAAATGAGGGCTATTCATCGTTAGACCGCAGCATTCTTCAGCTGTCCAGGCCTACATCAACTGCACTTCTCCAGCTTTTGTGTGCGTCTCGAAGGCTCTTCATCCAGATTGTTCATCATCTTGATGGTCCAGCTTTATCTTGCTTTTGTGCAGCTGCATTCCACTTATCCAAAGTGCTGAGGGAGACGAGGGAGAGGGAGAGAGAAAAGAGCGAGCTCACGAGTGAGCGGGAGAGAGTGAGCAGGAGAGAGTGAGAGAATAGGAGAGAAAGCAATGGCCGGCGCACATGAGGATAATTTGTAGTTTCTCAATAATAATAATAAAAAAAGGAGGACAGGCTAATTACTGGCTTAACTAGGGCAGCCTGTGGATCTTCATGTCAAAAGGACTGCCGTAATTATTTGCCATCAAAGCACATTCATATTGTGGCACAAAAGAAGGGCCTTTTGCAAATGGATCTTGCTAATAAACAGGGCTGAGAGGAGCATTATGTGTCTCCCTGGTTGCAGGCACATTAACACAGTGACATGGAGCATAACTCCAGGCCTGAGGAAAAAAACACCAGAATGATAATTATCCCCCTACCCTCCCCAGCCTCCCTCGCCTTTCCCTTTGTGTTGGACAAGGAAGCCGAACATGACCTATTGGAGGGCCCAAGGCAGGCTATTAGTGACCCCTGAGCCCTGACAAGGTGCTTCTGTTCTTTTAAAAGCTGTCTCTTGATGTCAGAAGGGCCACGTGGACCAGCGGGCTCTGCTCGAAATGGTCCAGCAAACACTTCAACCTTAAAGACACCTGGAAGGTCGTGACCAATTTAATGCAGATAAAGACAGCAGAGACAAGGCTCTGCTGAATCCTGGTACTGCAGTCCTCCCTGCCTCAGCCCTGCCCCTCTTTTCTTCTTCTTTGTCCACACTTGCTCAAATGCACGTATTTATGTCTTTAAAATGAAATTCAGGGGACAAAAAGTTCTCTCGTTTTCTCTTAGTAAATGAAGAGGGTCTTAGGGAAACATTTGCTTGCCATAGAATAATTTATGGAAGAAAAATTATGGGACAGTAGTGTGTAAGAAATATAGAAAACAGAAGGTAAAGGTGGATGCAAATACAGAGCCTAGATTAACCCTTCCTCTAGCAGATGTAAACACACTGGTTTCCCACAGGTAGGGGGTCACTGGCAGGGCCAGGGCTCTGGGTTTAGTGAATAGCACTTCTGCTTTTCTTGCTTCTTGCTGGGCAGGGGATGAGAGGCTCATCAGGGATGGAAACTGGCACGAACAATTCTGGTGCCCAGCGGTTCACCTGTAAGCCCCAGCCTGCCCAACTTTGGAGGCTGCTGGCAGTCCAGGCTTGTTCCAGTTCCACACAGGGCAGTTGATATTAAAGAAAAGGACCAGTCGGCACCTTGGAAGATAAACCAGAGACCATTAAGATTGGTTCGTCTTTTCCCATTATGTCCTCTTTTCCTGTCTGTCTTGTGATTGTTCTGTGAGAGGTGTCTTCTGACACTGAGTGGACATACCAGAACCCAGAAGATGGAGAAATGTATTCCATTTTATACACATCAGAAGAAAACCCAATCCCTGTAACTCTTATTTTACCCAGCAGAGAAATTAAGAGTGAAAATTTGCATTGCAAAAGGTTCTTGCTTCACAAAAGCCAGCTTCCCAGAGCATTTAAATATTTAATTATTTGAAAGGTTGGAGGTAGATAAACTTCAAGTTAAAAATGTTATGAGCCATTTCTAATGGAAGATCTACCAGGAATGACTTAAGAACATTAAAAGATGTGTATCTGTGGGGAAACAAGATTAAGAGATTTTAAGATTTGACTGAAAACCCTTCAGGAGTGTGCCCTCTATCGGAAGCAGCCGGAGCCTAGGGATATAATACACTCTTAGGTTGTAAATCTCCTAATAATCAGTTGATCCCTTTCACCTTCTTATTGCCTTCCTCCCCACTCCCTTCCTTCTTTTTTTTTGTTCTCTCTTTCTTTTCAAATAGTCTTAACATAAAGAAATTGGGATATGAACATACTAATTATAGATATAGATTTTCCAATCTGTTAAGAATGGTAAAGCAAAAAAAAAAAAAAAAAAGTTGAAACCATATTATTTCTTATTTTATCTCTCTAGACTGGACCTCTTTCTCTGGAACTTTAAATGCTTACAACCAACTGTCCACAGACCCCTACACTTGCATATCTAATAGATATCTCAAACTCAACATATCCAGAATGGACCTCCTGGTTTGCCCCGTAAAACTTGGCTCCAGTCACTGTTTTTCCAATTTCAGTGTATGACAACCGCAACTTTCCAATGCTTAGATCAGTTTCTTGTCTCTTCTCTTTTTCTTATCACTTCTGATCTGTTAGAAAATACTACTACCTCTACCTTCAAAATGCATTTAAAATCTAATCACATATCTAACCTCCACTGATACCTTGGCCTGAGTCACTATCATCTTTTGCCTCCATTATTCCAGTAGCAGTTTAACAAATCTCCTATCCTCTGTTGACCTATCCCTAACTCAGCAGTGAGAACTGTCCTTCTAAACTGTAAGTCAGTCATGTTGAAAGCTTGTTACAAAGGCCATGAGGCTTTCTGACTTTATCTCCTACTTTTTCTTCCCTTGATCCTTCTGTTCCAGCCATAGTGCTCCCCTAATTTTTCATAAACACATAGCAAGAGTGCTCCCATATCAGTGCATTCAACTCCCTCACTGCCAGGTCATTTTTCAGAACTTGCTTTCTTCATTGAGATTTATTTATTTAACACTGCAGCCTGCCCCCATCCTCAGCAACATGGATCCCCGTTCCCCTGGTATATTTTTTAGTTTTTTCAATAAAACTTATTGAGCATACTGTGTAACTTACATTTTATTTTAGTTATTATTTTTGCTGTTTATTTGTCTTATAAGCTTTAAGAGAGTAAATTTCTTTGTTGTTGTTGTTTTTTTCTTTGTTTACACTGATGTGCCCATATGTACCTAGAATAGAATCTGGAATATAGTAATTGCTCAATAAATATTTGTGGCATAACTATTGATTTAATACTTTTTTTTTTTTTTGATGGAATCTTGCTCTGTGGCCCAGGCTGGAGTACAGTGGTGCAATGCTGGCTCACTGCAACCTCTGACTCCTGGGTTCAAGCGATTCTTGTGCCTCAGCCTCCTGAGTAGCTGGAACTACAGGTAAATGCCACCATGCCCAGCTAATTTTTGTAGTTTTTAGTACAGACAGGGTTTCACCATGTTGGTCAGGCTGGTCTGGAACTCCTGACCTCAGGTGATTCACCCGCCTCAGTCTCCAAAAGTGCTGGGATTACAGGCATAAACCACCACACCCGGCTAGATTCAATGAATTTTAAAGCTGAGGAAAATGGAGGTCAGTAGTAATGATTAAAAAACAAAACAGGCCAGGCGCGGTGGCTCACACCTATAATCCCAGCACTTTGGGAGGCCGTGGCAGGTGGATCACCAGAGGTCAGGAGTTTGAGACCAGACTGACCAACATGTGGAAACCCCATCTCTACTAAAAATACAAAATTAGCTGGGCGTGGTGGCACATGACTATAATTCCAGCTACTTGGGAGGCTGAGGTAGGAGAATCACTTGAACCCGGGAGGCAGAGGTTGCAGTGAGCCGAGATCATGCCATTGAACTCCAGACTGGGCAACAAGAGCAAAACTCTGTCTCAAAATAAATAAATAAAATGAAATACCGGAAGGTATTTAGAAGGAAAAACAAAACTTGCCTTTGTAAACAAATCTAGAGTAAGAATGCAGATCACTAGATTGCTACACAGCAAGACCTGTTATGCTGCCTTGCTTTCTTCAACTTATGTTGGTTGCATTTACATAGGCTCCTTTCTCTAGAGTAGGGGTGGGGCCAAAAAAAGCATAGTAGAATAGTAAGAGGGTTTTTGGTTTAGTTTAGGTTGTTTTTTCCCTATGTAACCCAAAGCATTTTGGCACTGATTTTTCATTTCAATTTTGCTAGTGTCCCTTTTCCTTCTGCCAGCGTCAACTACCTCAATTATCATGAAATCACAACCATCAAAGCAACTTCTTTAGGATATTCTGCTTTTTCTCCACACTCAGAACATTGAGCATTAGAGCTAGAAGGTTAGAAAATAATGGATCAGGTTCTAATGTCTACCTTAGACCAAAGGAAATGATTCTCACAGTAATACATTTGGGAACTGAAAACATGGACAAGGAACGAAACACACACCCAAACTTTGTGAAATTTAGGATCTGCATTCAACATGTCACAGCACGTCACCCCACACCCTTCCTTAATGTGTCAGCCCATAGAAAAGAAACATTTTTTTCCTCCCAGAGCTGTTCTCATAAGGTTTCCTAGGACTACCATACCTCAGCGATAGCCTTAGCAATGTCTACTTTACCCCATAGCTTTTTAGATGGGCAGATCTTTCAGTATGACAGGGCAAACAGTGGCAGTTTAGCTGCCAAGTCTTAATTCCCAGGCCAAGGCTCAAGTCAGTAATTTATCTGTGTCTCTCTTTCGCTATGTCTTTATCTCTGTCTATCAGTATCTTAAGATTATAGAAGAAATTGAGAGGGAGCATTTGAATAATGATAACTAGTATTTTTAATCAGAATAAATCAGTTTGTTAGTCATCACAGAATGCTTCTACGACAAAGGAAGGCAGGGAAAGAGGAAACAGAATTAGATGACGATGACATTGTGGATGTCCACCCTTACTCCAAGCTTGAGTTAAATCCTCCTGAGACCAGTGATCCTGGAAGTGTGGCATTAATTTCCCTGGTTCCCAAAGCAGATGAGCTGTTTCTTTCAAGTATCTGCAGGTCCTCTCTGCCTTCAGCCTGCCTGATGTAGAGCAGGCGGGGGATCCTGTGTTTATCTCAGAAGGCCTAGGGTATGTCTGCTTCAGGACACAGAGGCAGTGAGACCTCGAGGATGAGAAGATCAGCACAAGACCTGGAGTGGCCAGCAGAGGCAAAACTTGTGTGGTACAGATGAGGCCCTGAGAACTGCTGAAATTCTTGCTTTTACTTTAACAAGCAGGGAGGGGAGTCTTAATATCACTCATGATTTCCCCCTTTACTGTGTAACAGTGGGCTCTGTCAGCAACCTGGAGAACATTAGCAAATTCATGAATCAGCTTACACGGCTATCATGAAGGGGAATCATTTGTTAGCTTAAGTAAAACCTGGATTAATTACAACTGTTGGTTTGTGGAAATATTGACTAAGGAGGGCTTTAGGATACATTTGAAAAAGGTAAAAAATCTCAGATTCATGGAATGTCAGCCCTTTTTTGTTCATTAGTGGTAGTTGGGACAGTAATAAACACAGAAGCTTTGGTTCAACTGAATGATGGTGATGCAGGAAAAAGTAATTAGAGGGCTTTTGGAAAGATTTTTTTTTTTCTGAGTTTATCTCTGAGGTTTTTTTCTGTGTGGAAGGGTAGATGAGCAAGACTAGAAAATGCCTCTAAACGTGGCTTTCCTGTGAAGTTGTTATTCAGTTTTTTCCCCCTTTTGTGTGACTTTGGAAGAAATAGTCCTAGAAAACCTCATGAGAACAGCCTTGGGAAGATAAAAAAACAAGTGCTTATTTTCTGTGGGCTGACATACTAGAGCGTGGTGGTTCGGGTGATGTGCTGCGGCATGTTTAATGCTGATTCTAAGTTTCCCGAAGTTTGGGTTTGCGTTTTGTTCCTTGCCCATATTTTCGGCTCTCAAATGTATTACTGTCAGAATCATTTCCTTTGGTTTAAAATCATATGCATGTTGCCAATTATTGACTTAGAAAGCATGCCTTGATCAAAGTGTTTATTGATACTAGCACATGCAGAAGAATCTTTGTGGAAGAAACAGTACTATCTCTTTTTTAAAGGTCTGAAAGTAGAACCAATCAAGGCTCCTATTGTGGGCCAGAGCATCTTGAGCTGGGTAGAACAATATTCCCAGGCTACATTTTCAGGGACCCTCCTGCAAACAAAGGGGGATTTCCTTTTCCCTTCTACAGCCTGGTTCTTAAAACCAAGTGAAATCTGCCACATAATTGTTTCCATAAGGAGAGGCTTCATTCTGTGTCTGAATCCTTTATGCCCTCATGTCCGTGAGCACGCCTTTCCAAAAAGCAGTATACAGAAAGCCAGCGGAATGGGCGCCACAGTCCGGGACCCCCTACAAAGGACAGAAAAAAATGAGGTCCCGATGCTAGTGCTTGGATCAAAAGAGAAGCAAACAGAATGGTTACACTCAGAAGGCCTCTATAGGTCTGGTTATTTATTACCATCATCAAGCAATATTGGTGTATTTATTCTTTAATAAAAGCTGACCACCCACAGAATCTGAGGGAGAAATCTTGACATTTAGCTCAGGTTTTCAGGGTGAAATTGTTGCTGTTATAGTAAATAGAATTACTTAATGTTGACTTTCTTCCCGGGGGGTAGCATGTATGTGTTAGTGTCCTCTATACCCATGTTTAAAGCCTAAGTACACACACGTGCCTACACATATACACACACACACACATGCATATACAGAAAAAATATGTATGCCTAAAAGTGTATATACAACTTAAAATATGAAAAATTTCCAGGCCTTCCACCATGGCCTGCAGCATGTTTATACTTCTAGTGTCTTTTATGTCTGTCATGTGGTATTTTTTCTCAAAACATTAACTTTTCATATTCTGAAAGTTGTATGTGTTGATTACAGAACATTTGGAAAGTGTAAGAAAATACAAAGGGAAAAATAAAAATCACACAAAAATCACATAATACCATCATGCAAAGAGAACTACTACTCATGTTTTGGTGCTATTGTTTTTATGTAGCTTACTTTTAAATTTTGGTTGTCTCCAACCTGTTATTCTCTTCGAGGCAAGTGGCATACCTTTAAGTGGAACAAATGGTGGCATAATTAGTTTATTTGTTTTGCTATTTTAAGACAATACACATTATCTTTAACAGTCTCCTCTGAAGTACATGATCGTTTTCCATCTATCATTCATTCATCATTCACCATTCATATCCATCCATTTGCCATCCATCCATTCATCTATCTATCTCTCCCGTGGGTCCTTACTCATTTTCAAGTAATGTCTCCAATTTCCTTTAGGATCCTGTTCCATGTAGGTCTTCCTGTCTAACCAGTCTCCTTCTATTTTCTTTCTTTCTTTCTTTCTTCCTTCCTTTCTTTCTTTCTTTCTTTCCTTTCTTTTCTTTTTTTTTTTGATGGAGTCTTGCTCTGTTGCCAGGCTGGAGTGCAGTGGTGAGATCTCTGCTCACTGCAGCCTCCACCTCCCAGGTTCAGGCGATTCTCCTGCCTCAGCCTCCCAAGTAGCTGGGACTACCAGCACATGCCACCATGCCCAGCTAATTTTTGTATTTTTTTTTTATTTTTGTAGTAGAGACGGGGTTTCACCATGTTGGCCAGGATGGTCTCGATCTCTTGACCTCATGATTGACCTGCCTTGGCCTCCCAAAGTGCTGGGATTACAGGCGTGAGCCACTGTGCCCAGCCTCTCCTATTTTCTGAGGAATATCCAAACCCCAGTTTGATAATGTACCAACATCTTAGCGATGTTTCCTTTGTGTTCTTTTTTTTCATTACCTCTCACCTTCAGTTCTTTAGCAACTCAACTGCATGGCTTAGATTATGATGTTACTATTTAATCTCTTTAACCTATAACTCTGAATTTTTTCTTCCTAGGTATCATCTATAGTTCATCCCTCCCATGCCTTCATGTCAGTTCACCTCCATCAAGATCTTTGTACTCCTCCTTATCTTCCCTTTTATAATCACGGTCTCTCATTTGACCTGGACACAGCAGTCAATCATTTCAACTACATACTGTCTCACACCTTCAGCTTATTATCGACTTTATTCCCTTCCAAGTCTGGGTCAGCCCAAATACTTTTTTCCCCTTTTTGCCACTGCTGAAGAAAATTTTGTGACTTCAGTGATTGATTCAAATGTATGATTTCCAACCTCAGCTGAACTTTTAAAGCTGCTGAAAATGCCTTTTTAATGGCAAGTTAACCCATTTTTATTCCTTTCTAATATATTATCACTTGCTAAAAACGACCAACTTGGTCTTAGTCTCCTTTCTTTTAGTGGACAACCTGCCACCCTACTTTTATAAAGAAAAGTAAGGTCATGAATGATGGGCTCATAGATGCTGGACTTTGCTAAGTTAGAACTTTGGCCCTACCACTTACCATCTGCATGACCTTGGCTAGTTGACTTAATCTTTCTAAACGTTTTCTCCCTTGTTTTGAAAACCTTCGTTACTTCATAGGATTGTTGGGAAAATCCAATTACATGATGTTTCAAAGAGCTTAGAACACAGTCGATCCTCAATTGTAGCTATTTTGTATTTATTAGGTAGCAGTGCTGTTAACTTCCTTTTCTATTTAATTCCAAGTTTATTTATATTTTGTCCTTTTCACCTCCTTCTCTATTGGTTTGGAAAAAGAAATAGCAGCTCCCTTTAAGAATAATTCCTGGAGACTGCATCCTGCATCTGAGACCATTGCTCCGTTAGGTATTCCCTCTTTCTTGGTTCCCCATTTCGGGTGCTATACATCTTCCTCCAGTGAACACCCAATCTCTTCTAATCCCTTCCTTCTCAGCAACGCTTTTTCTTTTCACTCTTCAGTTCCTTGCGTCATGGCTTCCCCTTAAACCTTTTACTACAATTGCTTGTAAAAGTTCCCGATGACTGCTGTTGGCAACTTCTCTTGGAGCTGGGCCTCAGTCCAGCCCAGGTCTAATACCTCATCCCTAGGAAGCATGAGGAGAAAGTTGCCTTTACTGTGCTTTCGTAAAACTTTTTTCTACTAATGTCTGCTATGATATTATGACACTTATCACACTGTATTTTTATTGGGTTTCTGTCTGTCTGCCTCACCTGTTAAATGATGAATGTTTTGCAGAGAGGGACTGGGCTTTATTCCTAAAGGCTAAGCTGAAGGATAAACACACACACACACACACACACACACACACACACACACACACACTTGTTGATTCCAAAGACTTGTCCCTTTGGGACTATTGTCCCAAAGAAGAAACTCGACATAAAAAATTTGCTGTTATATATACTTTGAGGTTCCTAAATGCTAATAATGGACATCTTTTCGTGTTTAGCGAATGTTACCAAGATTTTTCTGACGTCGCCATCAACTAGTCAGCAAATATTTATTGCCTGCTGTGTGCTAGGTGCTGTCATGAGTAATGGTGATTCAGTTGCGACTAAGATTTAAGGTCAACACAGGCCCTGCCTTATAGGACTGGCTGAAGATCTGGGGACTTGTGAATTCTGTATATCTATCCCTTCACATATGGCATACTAAACACTTACATTTTACAGCTTGGTAATTAGAACTCTGTGCAGGAGACAGCTCTACTAGAAATTTCTATATTTCTTTCCATACTCATCTGGAGCTAGAGATTTAGTCAATGAATACAGTTTAAATTTCAGTAAGTATTTTGACTTCCACATAAAATATCATTGAATAATATGGGAATATGTATACTTATTATTTAAATACTGAGTGCCTGTGGGTTTTGTCAAGCCTCTGCATGAAGTTTTTGTGCAGATGACATAGGTCAAGAAAGGAGTAATAAGCACTGGGGAAAAATATACAGGTTGGAAAGTTTTACTTTTATAAGATTATCTGTTGGTAAAGAATTATGGAAAAATCTCCACTTTGAAAGGGTGTTAAAATAGTCTATAGAAATATATGTATAAACAGAAGTAGTCTATCATTGCTTCAAATCTCAATATGTGATTTTTCCATTCTGAGGTTTTTATTCTGAGATTCCTGGAGATATATATGTATATATATATATATATATATATATATATATATATATATACACATATATATATCTTAACTCGGTAGACTGCTATTTATTGAACAAGAGATACATATGAATTATCCTTATCAAGATCATTATGTAACTCCTGAAAAACTGGGTACCCTACTTTGAAAATATTTAAGATGATGTAATGCATTATCAGTAGAAGGTGATAGTGCACAGTTTGTTTTGAAACTCGTGTTGTTGCTGGAGTACAAAACATTAGTCATTGCCACCGGGGTTTTTAATGAATATAATCAGAAAAGAAATATGATATGCTCACCCCAACCAAGGTCCTGGAAGAACCAAAGCTACCTGTTAGTGTCTTCCAGTTGATAACTTTGAATGAATGTCAGTGTTACCAGGTCTTTGTGTACTTGAGCTAAACTGTGACTCTCACTGTCTTTTTTATGTTGCTGATATTTTCTTTCTCTCATGTTTGCCTTGTGCTTTTTGACTTTGTCTTTTCAACAACTTGAGAAGAGCAAAATTTTATGAGACTTTGGCCCCTAGGAACCCGGGGATGATAACAAAGAGAACTATCTTTCCACTTCTGATTTCACAGCAGCTCAAACAGCGTTTGGCACCTTGTAAATGCGCTACAGATATTCGTGGTGGGCCTGAATGGAGAGGCATGATTGTTTTGCAAGTCTATATGACCCCCGTCCTCTGAAACTGTGGTGATTTCCCATGTGAAGTGCACCTTCTCATTCTCGTGCTTCCGTCCTCAGCAGAAGGCAACTCTTCCTTGATTTCATAGAGAATGTTTGCAGCTCTGAGAGATGACCCTTAGAGAAGTTATGGCTTTGATGAAGTTTGTTGTCAGTCTGCTTAGACCAACTCCCTATCCAGTTGTCCTCCCCATGACTTCCTGTGCTTTCTGTTTCTTTATTCACTCCCATGTTAAGATGATTTTCCAGGAGAATTTGCATTTTAATAGCAGCCAATGCTTTAAACTAAAGGAATAGCTGTCTAACACATATAATTTCAGGTATTAGTAATCAGATAGGAGAAGAAGGTGTCTGGGGCCAATAGAGATTTCCTAAAACCTCTTGAAATCAGTTGAGTTATGCAGCCACATCCTCTGCCAACAACAGATTAGGCAAGCCCTAAAACTGGGTCTTATTTGATGTTGGATGAGGAAAATTCCTCATGGACATAAATTGATATTTCCCTTATTTATGAAACTTTAAAAAATTCCTATCACAAAGAATTTTTGAATTATTTGGATTAAAGTTCATTTTTCTTTCTGCCTCACACTGCACCCCCCCCCCCAGCATACCCTGCCACCACACACACACACACATGCTCACACAGGCATACACTTCTTTTGTAGGTCACATGCCAACTCTTCCTCTGTCTCCTTGTTAAGCCTATTCAGCATTTAGGCAAAGGTCCAGGTTGAAAATGTACCTCCTACCCACGCACCCACAGTTTTTTTAATCTGTACAGCATTCATCAGGATTTGAACTGTATCACATTTGTCTTTCCTTGGATGGGACCAGGGACTGTCTCTGATAGCAAATGCCAGTGATCAGGTCTGTCGCAAACCTAGAAAAAGCTGGGAAATATCTCCTATACATAACTCTTTTATAGGACATAATTGTCTCTAGACATTTTCCTCTTTGAAAGAATATAGATTTACTAGCTTGATTTCTTAATCAGGGTGAACTTTTGTTAATGTTTCATGGCTCAGATATATACAGTCATGCCATGGACCCAGTGGTGATGTGGACCCAGTGGTGATGTTAGCAATAAAGACAATATTATTAATATCACTACATCAATATAAAAAGAGTTATAGAGTTAACATTTGTAAGGCAAAAAAAAAAAAAAATCCCAGGTTAACTGTTGCCTTCTCTGCCATTAACTCACTCACTGGCAATATTTAAGGTACTTCTATAGTTTATATACCAGAACCAGTATTTGGCAACAGTAATCAAAGATACACAGAAACAACTAGTTGCTTCCCTTTTTTCCTTTTTCTTACTTTTCATTACCCCCTCCTCCTCATTCTGATGAAATTTTATTATTTCTTTGAAACTCTGAATCAGACTCCAGTGGGGGGGCTGTGTCCTTTTAGAGCCAAAGTGTAGTGTTTGAACTTTGCTATCACATAACACTTTCTGAGGCTGCTTGTCTGAAATGACTTAATTTGCACTGCAGGACCAGCCCTGAACCCACAAATACTCCAAAAAGCCACAGTGAGCCAGGGCAGCAGACCTATTACTAATTTTTTATTAGAATCCCTGAGGCACCCAACACAGGGCCCCAAAGCAGCTTTAATAATAGACAACATACAGCACATTTTTCTTGTATTGCCATGTAATCAAATCTGAGGCTGCTGTTCACTTTCTTTGTTTTACCTAGAGGACCAGCTTCCAATTTAGTTGTGGCCTACTCTAAACTGATTTTTCATTGTAATTAACGCCTACTTTGGCCTCAGCCACTTATACAACTTTCCATTAGAGGTTTGCAGCCATCCACAGAGTATTATAGTAAGTTACCCTCATAGACTTGCTATAGCTGCAATTTTGTTAAAGTCTTGCTTTTTATTATTTTTTGCGAAGAATTTTTAAATTGCTTAAATTGTCCCTTTTAAATATTTTTTTCTTTTTTCTCTTCTCTGTGTTGTACCTATTAAAATATTTGGGCCAGGGCCCAAGTTGGGGAAACACACACACACACACAAACACACACATGAACACACACACACAAATACACATACCATTCACCCCTCCACTCCCCCAATCCCCAGCCATTAAAATGACTTCAGAAAGGCTAGTGGAACTTATTTAGGTCCAAGGTCTGCTGCGGTTAATTTTCTGTCTGTTTTGCATGTCCATTTCCTCTGAAATAGTACCTGAGGTTTAAGGTTCCTCAGCAGAGGATGTTAGGAGACGTCTACAAACATTCAGGTGGCAGCCTTCCCACCACTAACCTTAAAAAAGATTATGGCAGTGGGCCCAGGGTCAGATTGAATAGATGAAAAAGTATATGCCATGTCTTAGCTGCTCTCTGAGCCTTTCTCTGCTGGCTGGGCTGACATTTTCAGTGACTTTTCTTAGAGCCTTGCTTAGACTGGCTTCCTAGAAAATTCTAGATCTGTTCCTACCCTCCCTTCTCTAATCCCTCCCTTGGCATTATTAAAACACAAAGAACAACTATCAGAAATTAGAGCCCTCTCTCTCTTTAGATGGTCCTCTTTCAACCTGAAGATGTGTTTTTTTAAGAGGACCCAATGAATTAATGAGGTCTGTCTTCACATCATTGATAAAACGTAGCTTCCGCAGAAAGGAGCTTGGTGGGGGCGATTCCTCTAAAGGACTTGGCTAAGAATATTCCAAAAAGAAACTATGAGATCTTTGTGTAATTTTTAACTCTTGCATTTTAAACAGTAGTTTACCATATAGGACTGATGGGGGGAAATGTACTTTCTGGTAATGACCAATAGATACTCTTATCTTAGCTGATACAGGTTACAAAAATTCTGCTAGCCCTCAAATATACTATTATAATTCCCTTTCTAGTACTTAGTAATCATTTTTCCTTGACTAACATTTTACACTATTGTGTAATGCAGTTGGCCTTTTAAATAGCACTTACAGACTCTTTTGATCACATCTACAATGCGTGTTGAAATAGGAAAGTAGACAGAGTCTTAATGGAACCCTGTATCTGTGTACTGGCTAACTATCAACAACAGGGTAATGTTTGATAAAGGAGACCACATTTGTATGTTGGGGAAAGTGAAGGTCCAGGCCTGTTTCCCAACCCCTTTGCTTATTTATTGAACAAATAACTCTGGCTGGTCCTCATTAGGTGGTGTGGACTCATCAAATTTACAACACGTTTTTTTCTTTTTCCCGGCATGGATTTTTGGGCATCAATATATAAACAGAAGCACCCAAATGAAGTGCTTGATAATTCATGTTTTTTTTTTAACATGGAAACGTGATACCATCAGTTATCTTTCACATAAGAAGTGAGACCTAAAGTAAGGAGACTGATTTGTGTGTGAGGCTTAAGAAATCAGGTAGTCTGCTTATATGCACACCTCATGCATCTTATATTTCCATTCATACATATAAATCATCTAAACTCATTTAAATATAGAGTGACACTGAAAGGGGAGTGTATTTGTAATTCATCAGCTGATATGTTTTCCTTCTAAATTGAAGGGATCTTATATGCCAAGGATAAATGTGTTGTAAGTACTGAGGACTAAAAAGGAATCTCAACCAACATTGAGAAGCAAATTTCTAGAAGTTTAGTTAAGAAAAACTTTAACGTAGTGATAAATTTTACTCTTCTTTTTCAGCCCCTTCCTTTTGGCATACATAACTAAAATGATCTAATCCTGCCTCTTTCTGAATGTGATCACCCAGTCATACCTTTGCTTATTCACCAGCTTTGCCTCCTATCTACCGCTAGCACCCTGCCACCCCCGTCATACACCAACTGGCTCCTGTTTTAAATAACTGCCTGGCAGTGAACACCAGGGACTGCTTAGTGCCAGTTCTGGCAAATAAAGATAGCCCTTCCCTTTCCTTTAGGAACACCAGGCTGATATTATTCCACCTTTATTTTCAAGTTAAGACATGAAGCTTGACGCTCTAGCTTGAGAGTTCCTTAAAGGAACAAGTGTGGATTCCCTTTAGTAGATTTCTCCAAAGTGTGTCTGTGTGTGTGTCTGTGTGTGTGTGTGTGTGTGTGTGTGTGTGTGTGTGTGGGTGTGTAAAGATGAAAGGCAGAGGAACATTCTATTTGGGTCATTGACAGATGTTAGAATTTTATAACAAATAAAACAATTGAGTATCCTATCAGGTGCTCAACCAAAACATCCCTTACTGGCATCTAAGTGGAATCAGATGGACTCAACACAAATGCATTTTGGTTTTCAAAGTGAATGGGATATGTTCTTGATTTTCTGACACAAGGCAAGCCACTTGGCATTAGGCAAGGGTTAGATAACTGTGGTTGGGCTGGGCAAAATGTCAGAAGTGCTGGGCTGTTCAGAGCCCCTTTCACAATCCTGAATACAACTGCAAGGGCTCTTTTGAATAATTGGAATGACTTGGCACCCAAAAGTTTCTAGGGCAAAGGGACTGTAGAGATCATCTAATTCAATACCCTCCCTTTGCAGATGAGGAAAATGATACCCTGAACAGTTACTCAGGTTTCCCGAGATTCCATGGCCAATGAATCCACCATGCATACACCCAGCTCCTTGTAGAATGTTCTCTCTGTCGGCCTGAACTAATACATCTGAGGCTTCCCATCAAAGCCCAGGCCCACATAAGAGACAGAAATATTGACTTTTGGAAAAGCAGTTTGAGGCACCACTTAATCTGCATCTACAACATCTACAATTAAAGCCCAGTATGAATCTCCAAACAACTTTCCTGCTGGAGCAGCCATTTGAAATAGACCATTGGAAACCTGCTGGTTGGTGTCATGGAGAGCAGGGCATTAGGAGTTAGGGGCATTTGTTTCACCCCTGGCTGAAGCATTCATTATCTGGAGTTTTGAAACATGAATGTGCATGGAAGTCATCTAGAGAACTATTTATAATGCAGATCCCAGACTCTCGCTTCTCTAGATAGAAGCTCCACGGGTCTGAGGTAGTGCTTAGTCAGCGGCATTTTCTGGGACAATAGGTACACAGTATTACTTCATGCTTCATGTTCTCTGTGCTAGAACTATCTCTGTTTTATAAGAAAATTTACTGCCTTCATGAAGCTTTAAGTCGTGTGTGTGTGTGTGTGTGTGTGTGTGTGTGTGTGTGTGTGTTTGAGGGGGCAGGGGAATAGCCAATAAATGCATCATAAATAAGTGAAATTAAGAGTTTGATAAATAATGTGCATTAAAGATATAATAGATTGATATATGGTTGTGTGGAGCTGTACTTGCTAGTATGGACAGGGATGGCTTTTCTGAGACGAGTAGGGAGGAAAGACTTTGTGTGAATGGGGGCCGCAAAGAAGGGTAGAGTTGGCAGGGAGAGTTGGGGAGGGAAGCAGGGCAACCTACAAAGTCCGAGGGTAGCCAGGGGCATGTCCTGTGCTCTGTAGTGAGGAGTGTAAAACTTGGGCATGATTTCCTTCGAATTGCAATGGACAGCTGTCGAGTGGTTTTTAGCAGAGGAATGATATGATCCAATTTATGCTCTCAAGAGATGCGTTGTAACAACTGCCCCAGGTGCTTCTGCCTCAGACCCACACTTTGAAACGCTCATTAATGTGTGGTCTTCAATAGAGAATCATCTTTCTGAGTTTCAGTTTTCTTATTTTTAAAGTTTAATTCCTGGCTAGCCCTATATCACAGGATTATAAAAATCAAGCATTTCCTCTGGAATAATGTTGAAAGGTATTTTTTTAAAAGAGTTATTTATTTATTTTTACTTTTGTCTCTGTGGCAAATGGGGAGACAGCTGTCTGGGACGTAATTCAGGGTTTGACCACTGGGTTTGAAAAGTCATATACTTTAGAAAACCCACTTGTAACCAACTTATTTTTCTTCTTTCCTGTATTCATTGTAAGTGGATTTCCCTTTTGTGTATGTATGTGTTTGAGACAGATGGCAACTTTACAGCATGATGTTAGAAGAAAAAGTGTTTGGAAAGGGAAGAAGGAAGGCAAACAAGAAAAGCAAGCCTTGAATAAGCAATTTTTCATAAAAGGAATACATTCTGGGACAGTTTATTTTTGTGATCTGCCTGGAATTTGGGGACAATGTGCTAGAATTTCTTTTTGCCTTCAGCTGGCAGGCTGCCTAAAAAAGGTGGGACTTGGAAGAGAGACACAATGTTTCTATTAAAATAAGGCTTTATTGAAAGCAGGGCCAGTGGCTAAAGTTAGTCCTTAGCTTTTTTAAGGCACTATGGCTGGGTCTATGTGAATATTGAAGTAGAGAATGGAAACTATTATCCAGCTTGGGCACCAGGGCTCAATATCTAAGCACCGTATTCAAATGATAGCAGACCAAGTAGTGGGCTGTTTTTGAAAGAGACTTTGAATTTTTTGGATAATTTCTCTAATTTCTCACTTTATTTACAGAGTAAACACAGTCTATATTTGAGGTAAGGGTGAGTTTAATGTATTCTTTACTTCCAGAAATACTTCTATGTGTTTCTTCAATGTGGCTTAGGCCCGTTACTATTAATGCTCATAGGGAAAAGCTTTCTATGGCCTGGGGACCATCACGGGCTCTGGTCACATCAAACTGTTTGCCAACATTACATTCATTCTCCAGGTGTGGAGGGCTTACTTCTAAGCCAAGTTCTGATGCCTACAAAATCTGAAAACACTGATTACTTTTCAGTGACAATCAATAGTTGTTATTTTAAGATTTTCCATTTAAATCAGCCTTACCACTTTGGAGTCACGATCGGTTCTTCATTTTCTCTTGCTTCCATCTCTGATTGCATGTTCTATTGCTTTTTCCTTCGACATGCCCTCCAGATAAGGGTGGTATTCATTAATGTTTATTGGGCTTTAATATATGTAAGTTGCTGTGCTAAGTTTATTAAGTAATCTCAATGAGTTCTCATAATTTTATTAAGTCGATGCAATATTTGCATTATTTTACAGTTGAGGAAACTGAGATTATGAGATGTTAAGGCACTCGTTCAAGATCACAGGGCTAATAAATGGTAGAGTAAGGGCTTGAACCTACAAATTAGTTACTTCAGTCAACAATAAATTATTGTGTGAGTTGATGGGCTAGGAATTTGCTAGACATTGGAAATAAAAAATAAAACAGGGTAAAAAGGGAAACTACATGAATTAACCCATAAAACTTTCCTGAGAGTCATTAGATAATTAATGTGAAGATATAACTTGTTCATGGATGGGAAGGCTAATTATTGTATATATACTAACATTCCTAAATTATTTTTATAAATTTAGTGAAGTTTCAAAAATATGATTATTTTATTAAATGTATCAAAATGACTGCAACATTTCTTTGAGGAAGAAAACACAACTATAGTTCAAAATATACAATATATATTTTAAAGGACGTGTAAAGCCATGGGAATTCTCTATTTGACAGTCCAAACTACCACTAAACTAAAACAAGCAAAACAATGCAGCAGATGAATACGTGGTATGAAGTAGATAGCAGCAAGCCAGACTTGTATCTATGGGAATTTAGAATGTGATACAGATAATATCACAGATTTCCAGGGAAGAAAATGGTTAATCAATAAATGGTCTTAGGAAAATTGCTATACAATTTGAAAATATAAACTTAAAACATTACCTTGTCATTTACACTAAAATAAATTGTTAATATCTTAAAGAGATAAATTTAAAAATATAAAGCCATTAAAGGACATGTAAATATATATGTACCATATCTCTAATGGGAAAAGACTTTATAAGTATAAAAAATATGTAGAAGCAAAAAAGAGGTAATAAGAATAGACTACATAAAAATGCATACATTGATATCAACAATAGAATCAGAATTGAAGACAAATGATAATTTGAGGTAAAATTTTTGCAAAAATAATGCAAGACAAAAGACACACATACTATATGATAAGCTCCTATCGATGGATGAGGAAAAAAACCTAATGCCTTGCAAAATATACACAAAATATAAATATAGATGTGTATGTTTACTACATTTGTATAGTAAATTTATTTAACTTCATGACCTATCAAAACATGCAAAAATGAAGAAATCCCACCTTTTATTATCAAGTTAGCATAGACTTAAGCGATGGTGTTCTGTTACTCACCATGGTCATGGGTATGTGCAAAAGGGCTTGCTTATCCAGTGACGGGGAAGTGAACTGTTAGAATCTTTCCACAGGGCAGTTCTGTAACATGAACGGAGGGAAAGCTTTAAAATGTTTACACCTATGACTTGATAGTAGCCTTTTAAGATTTTACCTTAAGGAAATAATCAGCAATATATTCAAAGAATTACATACAGACATGTTTGATGTACCACTTTTTATAAAAAAAGAAATTAGAAATGTCATAAATGACCAACATAAGGAAATAGTTAAATTTTTGTCTATACAACTCTATTATAAAATGTGAAGCTATTTAAAATCATGCTTTGAGTGAATAATTTATGTTTTAGGGAAAATTCATAGTAATAGGTGAAACAAGAAAGATCCAACTACATATATTTCATCCTCCAAAAAAAATCTCTCTTTATATATATATTTATACAAACACATAGGCACATATATACATACTCATATATATGTTTATATTTCTCTTTCCCTGAAAAGACAGGACAAGACATTAAAAATGGTAAATGGGTGCTTTACATCATATATTTCTTTTTAAGTTTCTTAAGGTACATGTGTTAGTTTTATAATTTAAAAAATATATATTTTTTTAATTAAAAAACAACCAATGAAGTTAACTTCCTAACCCTGTGGTGAGAGCTCCTCTTGGATTCTGTTTGGCTTGAGAGCAACCAAGTCTCTCTTAGTCTCTGTAGGCAATTCCTATTTCATCAGTGAAACCCTATTTTTTTTTTTAATCAAGAAAACTTGAGTTCTCTACATACCTAAAGGAATGTTTGGCTCACATTGTCATTCAAATTGGTTTAATTTCATTGAATTTTGTTTTATCTTTAGTAAAACATTTTGAAATGGTCCTATGAAAGACCCTCTACAACCAAGCTATTGGCTGATCAATTTGATTAGCAGTTAGGAATTATAAATGGAAGATAAAACGGGTCTTTTCTTGTTATGCAGCCCTGGTAATAAATGGCAAGTACATATTTTTCAGAGGCTTTTATTCTTAGAAAGAAAGCAAAAGGATATAATAGGTTTTTAAAATACATGCCACATAATTTATTCTGACAAACAGATGTATTTTGTTGTTGCTATTATCATTTGATGAAATACTTTAAAACTAGTCCAAGGTGGTCCATTTTCAGATATAATACATAGAGTGCATCTAGCAGTTAACAAAATTTGGATGTGTAGCATAGAATGGTCATTATTTTTACTGAAAAAAAATAAAGGCACTAATTACTTACAGACAAGATACTTAGCACAAACAGATAAGCTTCAAAATGAAAAATTCTCAGTTTATGATAATTATGTTCTCTGCTTTGTTTTCAGAGACTGATAATTTGAGGCTTTAAAATCACCAGGAAGCCATTAATTGGAATTCTTCAATAAAAAATAAATTACATAGAAGTTCATGATGAGTTGTAAAAGCATAGAGACTGTATTATATAGTGAGCGACATTGCTTCACTATTTATAGCCTCGCACAGATATGTCTAAAGGAAAACTATAAGGAATTTGAGATGTGCAGATAGCAATTATTCACAGATCCAAACTATCTGCAGATATTTCAAATAACAGCTTTTAGCAGATCTCTTCACCAATAAAGGCAGGGCTTTAATTCGAAGCAGGGTTTTGCTAACATGTTGCTGTTTGTTTTTGACATTTTCCATTGCTTCCTAAGGATATATCAGATCATAGCGGCATGTCAGGCAAATCTTCAAATCACATGACACGTTATAGCCCCATGTAAGAATACTATAGCCCGATGTAAAAGTAGGTACATTTCGGAGATGGTACCTTTCACAGGAGGTCTGGATTGCATTGTCTATACAGGTTAGCTGTAGCAGTCACAGCTTTAGAATATCACCGCCTTAATCTCTCTAAAGTGAAACAAATAACTGTAAATGCTAATCTATCATGCTTTGGGCTGGAAGCAATGGTTAGGGAAGAGAAGAAGATGCCAGGATAGCCTCATCTTTGGGATGTTCCAAGAGAAAAGCAAATATAATCTGCATAAGGGAAGCAAACGTGATAATGCTTACCTTCTGACTTTCAGGAGCTGTGTGGGTGAAGGTCAAGTGGTGGCCCATACATACCAGTCTATGGTTTGGTAGTGAGTGACTCTGATACGGAAGTCTGAATGCTTTCAATTTGCCTCCCATTTGATGTCAGTACAGGAACAATGATCTCATTCATGTCCATTACACAGGGAAAGAGAGGGATTTCTATGATGGTTGCAAACAAAGACTATCACGTAGAAAGAGAGAATGGTGTGGGGAGGGGTGCATGAAGGCATAAGAAGAAAATTGGGATTCAGTTTTGATTTTTTATATAATAACTACCTCAACTATTCAGTCAATGATTCCATAGTATGCAGCAGAGACTGTTCAGAATTCTAGGGAATTCAGGTAAAAATGACTCAAAAATACTAGGAATATGTTGGGAGTCTAGGGAGAGTGGTCAAATGCACACAGAGGCAACGTCTTGCTTCTGTGGAATGAGTATAGATTTCATAATCTGTATTTGTCAGGATAGGCTGGGTTAGGCTTCGGTAACAAACAGTGCACAAACATCAGTGACTTGACATGCAGAGGTTGACATCTTGTTCTTGCTGTATATTCAGTATAGGTTTCCAGGGATTTCTGTTCATCTTAGTTCACTCAGGACCCAAGGCTGATAGAAACTCCCTCTTGACACATGCTTCTGTGATCACCAGAGCAAGGAGGAGGGAATGTGATAAACTGTACTCTGACTCTCAAAGCTGCCACTCACAACTAACCCATGTCACTTCTTACCTTTTATCAGCCAGAGCAAGTCACATGGTCAGTACTAACTTCAAAGCAAGGTAGAGAAGTACAACCTTGCTATGGGCTTGGGAAGAGAACTAGAATATTTGTGGACAGACCTAATTAGTGTTTACATTAGTTTCTGATGACTGTGATAACAAATTTCCACAAACTTGGTGGCTTAAAACAACACACATTTATTTTCTTATATTTCTGGAGGTTAGAAATTCAAAATCACTTTCTCTGGTTCGAAATCAAGGCATAGGCATGGCCATGCTCTCTGTAGGCTTCAGGGGAGAATCTGTTTCCTTGCCTTTTCCAGTGTCTGGAAATGCATTTCTTCCATTCCTTGTGTTGTGGTCTCTTTCTCCATCTTCAAAGCCAGCTGTGTAGCATCTTGCTTCAGTCATCACATTGCTGCCTTTTTACTCTATAGTCAATTTTCTCTCTGCCTCCCTTTTAGAAGGACACATGTGATTATAGGTGGGATGCACTTGGATAATCTCGGATAATCTCCCCATCTCACAACCTTAACTTAATCACATCTGCAATGTTCATTTTGCCATATAAACTAACATTCTAAGGTTCCAAGGATTAGAACCTCAATATTTTAGGTGGCCATTATTCAGGCTATCAGTGTGCCATACCAGATGTGGTTCCCACATCCATCACTTAACTGGCTCTGTAACCCTAATCAAGTATCATTCTCTAATGCTCAGTTTTCTCATTTATAAAATGAAAGTTAGAAATGCCTCATGATAGTTATAAGGATTAAATACATTGTCCATGCATATGTCTTCTACAATGACTTTCAACATTTTAAGATTTTGTTGTGATGGTAATCTGAAAGAATTTGTGTGTGTGTGTGTGTGTGTGTGTGTCTGTATTCACATTTTGGATCATCTGAATAGCTATCTAGGGTTGTTCATGGAGTCAGTGTCTGGGTTTGCATGTTTTGGGGATCACATAAGCACCCATAATGACCTGTTACTTAGCTATTAATACTGTGCTTCTCAGACTTTATTGTGCATCAGGGAAAGCTGTAATCTTGATAACTAATGCAGATTCCAAGGCCCTATGCTCAGAGATTCTGATGGAGAAAGTCTGGGGTCAAATGTTCATTCTTATCACCACTAAGGCTGATTTTCATGTGGGTGCTCCATAGATCTCCCTTTGAAAAACCGTGCTGGTAAATTTGTCTGAACATTGTTAGACAAATTACTCACTTGAATCAAATTGAAACTCGAGCTTCTTCCACAACTGTGCTCATATACTCTGCACCCACAGCTAGTTCTTCCACACGAGAGAGAGAACTATTAAGTTTATAGAATTGTACAACATAAAGGAAAACAATGCCATTTACTTATATGAATAAATGTGGTCCCTGAAAATCAAGAATCTCCAATTAGGCCAGGAGTGGTGGCTCATGCCTGTAATCCCAATACTTTGGAAGGCTAAAGCAGGCGGATCACTTGAGCTTAGGAGTTCAAGACCAGCCAGGACAACATTGCAAAACCCTGTCTCTATAAAAAAAAAAATACAAAAATTAGCCGGGCATGGTCATGTGTGCTTGTAGTCCCAGCTCCTTGGGAGGCTGAAGTGGGAGGATGGCTTCAGCTTGGGAAATAGAGGTTACAGGAGCAAAGATTGTGCCACTGCCCTCCAGCCTGGGCAACAGAGCCAGAGAATGGAACAGCAGACAGTGTTAAATGTACTAATTAATACTTTCAGGTTTATTTGAGATGATGTTGCATTTATAATTTAAAATAGGCTGTAATAAAAAAATAAGCAACCAGAGAATGAATGTGAAATCATTCTTAGAAATTAAAAAGGACAAAACAGAAAGACTGAATGAATGACTGGAGACAACTGAATTAATGATCTGGAAGGGGAATTTGCATACATCTTCTAGGACAAATAAAAAGATAAAGGGATGGAAAATATGAAAGAAAAGTAAAAATAATAGAGAATAAATTCAAGAAGTTTAACATATAATCCTAGCAGTTATAAAAGGAGAAATCAGGGAAAAATTTAAAATCAAATTTTTCTGAGCTGAAAGAAGAATGTTTTCATTTTAAAGGGATTCAAGTACAAAACAGAGGTAATTAATTAAGATTTACATCTAGACAGAGCCTAGAAATATATTTTTAACATTCCAACAGCATAGATGTAAACATTCCAAAAGCTCCTGGGGAGGCAAGGGGGAGACAAGAAGGAACCTATATACAAAGGATTGAGAAGCAGGTTGTCCTCAGGCTTCTCATCTGCCATACTAATTATAAAGAACAATGGGACATTATCTTAAAGGATTTAAGGGTATTGAGTCAAAGCAACATTCAAGTGGGATGGAAAAACATAGACTTTACATATCACCTACAGATCTATTTTGGAACACAAACTCAAGTATGTAATTAATAAAGTGAAAGAATATATAGAGAAAAGAGTTATGTGAGAAATAATCTTTAGAAAAAAAACTAGCACAGCATACATTTAAATCTAAGTAATTGTTGATTCATACACTCGCAAATAGATAAGATCACATGTTGGGCCATGATGAATAGGGGAGTAAGGGGGTGATAATCTCTGAAATAATATGAAGAACATAAAATCCTGCTAAGATTTTGTCTTGGTGGGTTGGAGAATATTCATGGTGATTATTAACTGTAAATATTGGTAGAAAAATACAAGTTTCAAAATGTAGCTTAAATGTTTGATAGTAACCATTAGAAATTAGTATTTATAACTTAAAAATCATTAGGGTAAATAAAAATAGAGCAAGAAAACATGCATTTCAACAAAAGGAGAAACAAAATAAAACAAAAAATAGAAGACAAAGAACAAATAGAAAAAATGCCTACATGATTCGTTGAAATATAAATATATTGGAAAGATTTTATCTCAAAATATCAGTAATTGCATTACATATAAATGGATAGATTTACCCTTTAAAGTATATGTTTCCTAGTTGGATGAGCATGAGAATGATGATGATGATGATAGACAACACTAATAATAATAGCTAGATGTTATTTAAAGTAAACATACCTAAAACCAAATAACACAGAAGCCTAAGTATAAAGGGACGGAAAAAATATACAAAACAAATGGCAATTATAAAAGAAATATTTCAATATTAGTATAAGACAAAATCAAATTAAAAACAAATTTATTAGATACAATAAGGAAGACTATTATACAGGCATTAAAGATATAATTCACCAAGGAGATCCAATAATCATAAATGTTAGTACATCTACAAATATTATCTTAAGCAAAACCTTTTAGAAATGCATCGAGAAGGTGGGAAAATCTCTAATCAGGGATGAAAACTTTATCATACCTCTCTAATAAACCAAAGTGAACAAAAATTAAGTAAAGCTAGGATAATTAAATAACATAATTATAAAGTTTGATTATAAATTTTTATATAAATGTATAATTACACTCCTATTAGGTATGAATGTACTGGATATATATAATGATACCCAATAAATATAAAATGTATATACTTCTCAGATTCCAGTGAAACATTTAAAAAATTGAATAATGTATTAATATACAGGAAAATTTCAGTAAATTCTAAATCATAGAGATCACCAGTTCAAATTCTCTGACCACAGAAAAATAAAATTAGAACTTAACCAAAAAAGGAATTGCTAAAAAGTTCTCTACTTAGAAACTAAAAGCATAAAAAGTAAATTTTCTCATTTACTTTATGAACAATAAATTGACAATATGTAATAGAGAAACATGGATGAACCTGGAGGATATTATGTTAAGTGACATAGCCAGTCACAGAAAAACAAATGTCTCAGGTTTCTACTTATATGAGGAATCTAAAATAGTCAAACTCATAGAATCAAAGAGTGGAAAAGTGGTTGCTGCGGGCTGGGAGGAAAAGGAAATGGGAAGTAACTAATCAGTGAGCATCAAGTGTCAGTCAAGCAAGATGAAGAAGTTGTAGAGATCTGCTGTTCAACACTGGACTTACAGTCAACAATAACGTATTTATTGTATACTTGAACATTTATTAAGAGGGTAGATTTCAGGTTGTGTCCTTACCACAGTAAAATAAAAAATATTTTAAAAAAGAAACTGTGGAAGAATATATGCATAATACTGTTTCTATAAATTTGGAAATTTAGATGAAATAGATTATTTTCTAGAATTAACCAAATAACATTGATGAAGTAAAAATTAGAAAATTGTAACAGATCAATAATAATAAAAATAGCTGAAAATATGTCAGAGTTCTGGCACTATAAAAAGCATTAAACTCAGAGAGTTTAAAAGTATACTGTACCAAAAATTGAAGCAACAGATCATTTGCTATGTTTTATAAACTTTTAGGGCATTAAAAATAATGGAAAGCTACCTAAATGATTTTACCAAGCTTACAAGAATGGCACACATAAATAAAATGATAGGCCAATGTTGCATTCTAACATAGATGTAAAAAACCTACGTAAAATAAAGCAAAATAAAATTATTTAAACTCAGTGGTACTTCAAAAGAATGGTATATTATCACCTAGTACGGTTATTCTGAGAATTCAAGAATATACAATATTTGGAAATATATAAAATGTACTGTATTAACATATTAAAAGGGAAAATAATGTAATCATCTAGGTATTCTGTGAGAGGGTTTAATAAAATTAGCCCCTATTAAATTGACATAAACTTTTGGTATGATCATCTGGTGATAGCTATTAAAATGGAATATAGTGTACCTTTTATCTCAGCAATTCTACTTTTAAATTTATGTTTAAGGAAAAACAAAACAAAAAAAACAAAAAATGCTTGTTCATGTGTACAAAGAAACAAGGACAAGAATGTTCATTTCCGTATTGTAAGTTGTAAGAAGTAAAACCACCCAAATGGCTACTAGTGGGAAATATGAGACGACATGGAAAGTTCACCAAAGCATTTTGTTTTGTTAAACAAAAATCAGAATAATCCATATAGTATGAGTCTTATATATATTAAAACAAAACAAAAATTATGGCTACGTATATAAATACACAGGGGAAAGCCTTGAAGGGTACAGGCCAAACTGCTAATTTTTTTTTTTTTTTTTTTTTTGAGATGGAGTCTCGCTCTGTCGCCCAAGCTGGAGTGCAGTGGCACCATCTCGGCTTACTGCAAGCTCACTTCCCGGGTTCACGCCATTCTCCTGCCTCAGCCTCCTGAGTAGCTGGGACTACAGGCGCCCGCAACTACGCCTGGCTAATTTTTTGTATTTTTAGTAGAGACGGGGTTTCACCATGTTAGCCAGGATGGTCTCGATCTCCTGACCTCGTGATCCACCCGCCTCGGCCTCGCAAAGTGCAGAGATTACAGGCGTGAGCCCCAGCGCCCGGCCCAAACTGCTAATTGTTCTTACCTTTGGAAAGGGAAATGATATTGAAGTGTGGAGGCAGGAATATTACCCTATATACATTATGTTTGCTTAATAATCATAACTAAAACTATACGTGCTTTTTTTAAAAAACAATTTATTCAAATATTGTGTACATAAAAATAATTTTAAGGAAACATCAAAGGAAGAGAGGCTTCACTTGTAAATTACCTCATTGATTCGCCTATGTCATGCAGAAATATGTACTTCCACTGTGGAAGAAGGCAATCCACCGGTTCTTCAGAGTGTGGGAGAACTATCCCTTGCACACATGCAATGCCATGACCTGATTCTGTGTCCAGCAGCATCCTTGTGACATGACTTATCCTAGAGTTTCTTTAATGACTCTTTCTACCAGAAGGGAATTCTCTGATTAATTGCTTGGTTCTTATATCTCTGTTCTAAAATGATTAAACTAAGTCACTGGCTGGTTTAAATAATAATTCTGTGCAAACCAGTGCCACAGTCCCTGGAATTCTCAGCACTTGACTCCTGCTTTCCACCTCTTCCAAATGCCTAGGTTTTCAGAACATATGCAGAAGCTTTTCATAATGTTTTGTGTGTGATGCTAATTCTTCTGTTATTTAATGTGACAAATTCACATCTTTTCCTGACCTAATGACACAGTCAATGTGAGTCTATGGAGACAGGGTAACAGTGTCAAGATAAAATGAAGCAACATTGGCCAATTCTGTTGAGAACATGTTTTAACACCAAGATGGAGTGGAGCAAAGTCAAGGACAATACCACGCAATAAAAATATTGGGTCTCTGCAGCATGGAAACGGCTTACAATTCTTGTTGAATAAAACCCACAGTAAATCACATGGAATCAATGTATAAGAGATCCCAGGCAAATTAAAAATGATCTCCTCCCTTTCACTAAAAAGGTGGCTGCAGTCCATGGTTAATTGTTGATGCAGCTAACTTTGATAATTGCCTTCATACTCACTGAAAGGAAACTTTCCATAGTGAGACATTATCTTCTATTCCTTTTATTAACTTCATATTTTTGTGTTGCTATTGAGGAGGGAGGAGGGGAGAGAATTTTATTGAACTGAGAGCTCTGGCTTCTTGACATCTAATTGTCCACAGTATTTCTGCATTTTTAAAAAAATTCCATAGTCAGGAAACTAACACTTTTTAAAAGCCCATCCAACTGTGTGTTCTAGGATGCCAGCAACTCTGGAGTAGGGACAGCAAACGTACCCTGAAGCTTTGAATTCTGTTGCAGATGAGTTTTTTTTTTTTTTTTTTTTTTTTTTTTTTTTGAGGCAGGCTCTGAGGTGGAGATTAGCAAGAAAGAAGCTGATTGGAAAATGCTGTCAGGAATGAGACCTGTGTGGGCTGCAGAGAGCAAGGCTTGGCCAAAAGGGCAGCAGGACAGCAATGTAATCAGAAGAAGGCCTGGAACCTTTGCTGGAGTGCCCTGCAGAATTGCCTCCCATTCCCATTTGGTGCAAAGGACAGGTTCTTACATAGCCCACACTGGATGTATAGGCTGCCTCAGGAAAGAGACTTGATCTGGATGAGGTGATTGTTGTCCCTCAAGGACTCTCAGAAGGGATTTCCACCTATCATTCACCACACACCCAACATCTGGGGAATTGACTGCCTCAATATTGGAGGGTGGGACCTGGACACCACAGTCTGCTCACTATCTGATGTTAGTTTATGCTCCGGCTAATTGGGTAATAACCTGAATATTTATTGGGCTATCACTGTACTATTATTCATCTTGGTCAAGTCGCTCCTCTACCTAATATGAACAGATTGAACTCATGACCAGCTTACTTTCATCCCTGCATTCTGTGTACTAAGGATTTTCTTGCTAGAATGTTTTAAGTATTGGCATTTAAAATAGAAGTGCAACAACTGATACAGTTTCTCAAGTCTTTGGTCGACAAGCCCCCTTCTTTCCTTTTTACATGCTTTTGTTTAAACCTCTCTTGAGTGGCTCGGGTGAAAGGAGGTCACATGTATCTTTGACAGTCTGAAATTTTCAGGAATAGTTCCAAAATTTAATTAAGTACTGATTGTCTTCTATGCACATGAGAGAGAAGAAGAAAATCTTCAGAAATAACAGAATTAAGCATGCTCTATTTTGTAGCCTTGTAATGACCTCCAGCAAATGCCTGACCTAGTTCTGAGGGCTTGGAGTCCACTTGCATGAACATGATGCCTTAAAAAGCTGACTCGGAAATCAAAGTCAAAAACTGGCACCATCCATGGTAATGGACCAGGGAGGGATGCCCTGTGCTATTGGTAGAAAAGACGAAATTTGAAATAGAATGAAAATTGCCTCCAGTCACTTAATTTGGAGGCAGCACAGGAGCTGTGCAGCATTTCAGTTGGATGGTACCTTGAATTAAAAGAGCTAATCTGCAATGGGTTTTCTTATTACCCTGATGATGTTGGGAACAGATATTTCCCTAGCTGCATTAATGCTTAGGGGCAGCAACTCCTGCCTGCCCCCAAGAGGTTAACTAGCAAGCAGTGCTCTGTGAAGGCCCCGAAATGTTATGTAAGTCAGAATCTCATTCCTCTGTTCCTACTGAAGCCCTTATTGGTCAGCAGATACAGTGCTTTTGTTGTTTTACGTAGAAAGCAAAGTTCACATCAAGAGGCAAATAAGAGCTTATGTCAGAGAGGTCCTGGACTCAGAGTTGATTCAAAAGTTGACTCCTCTGCATCACAGGAGAAGGCTCACAGGGAATGACTTTTCTACCTTGTCAGTGCTAATGTAAGTCACCTAACAAGTAATGGCGGCATTCCCCACAATGTGGCTTATTGAATACTAGTCTTGTGAAGTACTCATTACCCAAAACAAGACCTAAACAAACAAACAAACAAACAACAACAAAAAACCCTTTGATTAGATACATTTGGGAAATAATATTTTCCACACCCCTGTCTTACAGATTAACAATGAACATTAACACATTAAAACATCATGATCATCCTGCCTTAAAAAATCTGGCTAATCCGGGTTTTTCTACTCTTATTTGCTTTACCCTTTTCCTCTCCTTCCCTTTTTTTGATAACACCATTATAATTCCCATAAAATGTACAACAGACCACAGTTTGGGAACTGCTGCAGGAACCGAACTGTCAGACTGCCAGACTGTCAGGCAAGGCCACACACAGGCCACTTCTAGGCTCTTCTTGGAGGTCTAACCTCTCTGTTTCCTCCAGGAATCCTCTGATCACCCTGTTAAGGTGAACCTCAAGTTAAGTGCTAGCTCATGATTAATAGCTAAATCTCTCCCTCCCCTTCCCTCCCCTCTCCTGCTGACTCCTCCCTCTCTCTTCACTTTAAGCCAATGTAGCACTTTTTGTCTACTTTGTAACTTCTTTTTCATAGCATAGGATTACCCCAGTTTGCTTATAAACTGTCGACATGTTACAGGTAACTTTAGGTCTCTACTGTGCTTGGTTCATAGTAAACCCTCCGTAAATATTGAGCTGTAATTGAAGAATGCAACATTGTAGACTAGATGACTCTGACTGAATCCACCCGTAAGAATATGAAGGATTAAGAAGGCAGCTCACTCAGAGACAAGGGAGTTCTGGGGATAGGCAGGAGTTCTGGGAAATGTCTTCATGTCTAGCCCGGGTGCGGTGGCTCACGCCCATAATCCCAGCACTTTGGGAGGCTAAGGCAGGTGGATCACTTGAGGTCAGGAGGTCGAAACCAGCCTGGCCAACATGGTGAAACCCCGTCTCTACTAAAAGATACAAAAATTAGCCGGGCATGATGGTGTGCGCCTGTAATCCCCGCTACTCGGGAGACTGAGGCAGGAGAATCGCTTGAGTCTGGGAGATGGAGGTTGCAGTGAGTTGAGATCATACTACTGCCTTCCAGCCTGGGTGACAGAGCGAGACTCTGTCTCAAAAAGAAAAGAAAAAGAAAAAGGAAAATATCTTCATGTCTGGAAATCAGTCTAGAAAGTATGGATTCACAACAGAATGATAGGAATCCAGAAATACATCAGATCTCAATAAATATGTCTGGGTAACCATGTATTCCCTGGAAGCAAATCATAGTCCATTTGACTACCTTTATTCTTTTAGTCTAAAGGGTACAAGAAAATCTCATTACTATCATCCCACATCTAGTTTTGTACCCCCTAAGGATGTTATTCAATTCTGAAAGCCTTTGAGAAGCTCCCCAAGGTATACTGTTTCTTGCTTCCACCACTTCCCCTGCTTATAAAGTTTTCTTATTTCGGTTCCTTGAAAAACACCATAACAGCCTTTTACTGTAAATAGTGGCTACTATCCTCAAATTTACCTCTCCCAAAAGAAAAAACACAAAAGCAACTCCAGTGTGAAGTATAAGGAAGAGGTGGTAGCTATTACACCACTAGGATTTATATGGTATTATAAATTTCCATGAAAATGGGAATTACACAGAATCTGCTTTGCTTTCTGGCAACCTGGTTACCTTAAAGAATATTGAGTTTCTAGTCCTTACTGCAGAGCGTGGGTGGGTAGTATTTCCAGCCATGAATTTACTAGATTTCTCTCTGTCTCTCTCGATAGGTAGGTAGGTAGGTAGGTAGATGATAGATAGATAGATAGATAGATAGATAGATAGATAGATAGATAGATAGATAGATGATAGAGTTTTATATACTCTGGGATTATCATAACAACTTTTACTTTCTTAAGTGAAAATAACGTTTTCTATACAAACTAAGTTTAATCTGTTAAACAATGTATTGAGCCCATGAAAACGTCCACAGATAGACACATGAATAATAAAATGTTGAGAGGCTCTCAATATAACATTTCACCAAATTTTTACAAAAAAGTTTGTGAGAAATTTTATTTTGTACTGCTCATCGTGGAAGTAAAATTTAATAAAGAAGTTATAAAATTATGAAATTTAATTCTGGACTCCAAGTGACATAAAAGGCCCAGCATAAAAATCTAATTTCTTCATTCCTAGCATTTCATCCAACCAACACACGTTGCATGCCAGTCGTTCAGTGCAGTCTCTCTGTGCCCAGGGAATGCTGCAGACTCTCAGATTTACTGCTGATAAGATGAAGAGTATGGGTTAGGGTCATCAGGGAGGGCTTCCTGGTGGAAGAAGCATTTAGACCTTAAAGGGTGCTTAACATTTGGACAGTAACTAGGTAAGAATGGAGATGGGGTGTTTCTGGGCTTTGGGAATTGTATTATCAGTGGTACCGAGATGATGAAAGCACTCATCTTGTTGAGGCAGTGCTCTGATCATGGGATGGAAGTGAAACCACCGAGCAAAAAGTAATGGAGAATGACGTTGGATGTGTTCATTTCAGAGAGCCAGTGTTGCCAGGTGACAGTTTCACTTTCCTCCTACTGGCCAGCTACTTTTACCTGTAGTATTGCAACAAGCTGACCTGTCATAATCACTTGTAAGATGTGTCAGAGTAATTTGATTCTAGGAAAAATAACTACTAGAAGTTTTGTTTGACTTATATTTGTTTTATGTAAATTTAAGTTGTTACCTTTATGATCATATGTGATAGGGATCTCAGCATACCATGAAGACTTCTCTTGTCCACTGCTGGGATTTAGGCATGGCTGGGCCATCTTGGGCAGTTTGTGGGAGAGAAGGAATAATATCCAGTGCCATATGCATGGCATCCATCTACATGGGATAAAGAGCATGGATCCAAGAGAGAATAAACTAGAAACATAAAGCAGCATGAACCAGGGATAAAGACTTTATCATCACTCAGCCTACATTCTGGTGCTGGCTTCTCTTGGAATCTGCTCCTGATCCAACCTCCTGATGTATACCTAGGCCCTGAGAAAACAGAAGGCAGTAAATAAATGTCCCCCGACTGGGGCACAGGGAACACTGCCTTTGGGCTCTTTTAACAGATTGCCACATGGAGTGAAGAGACTGCTTTGACATATATCTCCTCACTAGTCTAGGGCAGCCTGAAGAGGAATAATATGTGTAGGAGAGTAGCCAGAAAGACTGGGGCACTGGGAACAGCTCAAATGTTGTGAGATACTCTGGAGATTTCCAGAAATACTTGAGGCAGAGCCATCAGTAGATGGAGAGGATCTTTATAAGGGATTTGACTTCCTGTTTATGCAGGTAACTGATCCCTTGAGCAAGCAGTATCACTTTCATTCTCTTAAATCCCAATGCAATCATTGAATGGCAAGAAAGGAGGTGGCATTAGAGCTACAAAGCTGACTGTGTAGACACAAGAGATCCATTGCCACATGTAGGAATATCACCCATCAGATGTGCAGTGGCAGGGGAAAGTACCTGAGAATCTCAGCTGTAAATAACTAGTCCTGGAGCCACTGACATTTCAAATGGGCGATAGCTTGAGGAAAATGATTTTCTGTGATAAACCCAGTTGCCAGGTGAAGAAAGAAAGAATTAGGGCATATATTTCAGGACAGGAGGCCAATTTAGAAAGGTGGCGTTTAATGTAGTCAGCATTGCAGCTGGAATTGGAAAACACACGTTCATGCTCTGGCTCTCCCACTTAGTTGCTCTGTGCCTACTGGCAAGCTTCTTTGCATCCCGAGCCATTTTCTCACATGGATCACTAAGTGGTCCATGAGATGAGTGCCCTGGTTCATCTCTCCTCCCCTTCTTCATTGCCATCACTGGTTCTGCTCTCCAGGATACTCTTTCTCCTTGTCCGGGGCATACAGGAGGCACTTACCTGGATATTTTTGTCTTCATACATGCCTCTGAAAGCATGAAAACCCTCAAGTATGTTGTAAGGCTTTCCCCCCGCCACCCACCCCCCGCCAGCCATTACCGCAGGGGACACACAAGGAAGAAAATAACAGGTATGTGAGAGTTTACCAAGCAATATTTTGTAAAAGTATTTTCAGTTATTATTCTTTCTCATCTTCGAATTTAACTTTCCTGGCTCCCTTCAGATTCCCTGGGGAACCATCTGTTATTTCTCCTGGAAATTGGCTCTGCCCAACCCTGCTCTCTCTGACACTAGTGCTCATAGAGCTTCTCCTTTTTATGTGGGCCCTCTTTCTTTTCTTGCAGTGGCCCCCAGGGGAGCAAGGTAGTGAGTACCCAAAAGGTCCTTGTGATTCACAGAGGCCCAAGGAGAAAGGGCATGACCCCCACAGGGAGCTCCAGGCCAAGAAGCTTCCCAGTCTTTATGTCTTCCTGCTTCATGAAAGGAACATGGAGTCCCACACAAGAGAATTACTAGAGACATTAGGGGACAGTTCAAAGAACATGGGTTGTCATCTGTCCCTCTCATGGTAGTATACTAAACTGAAATCAACTGAGTGTAAGCTAGGAAAAGGGACAAAGAGATAAGAATGGAAAAGTGACTGCGCATTTGTATCTGTGTGCCTTCATGATGTAAACATATTTGTTAGAACAATTTAGAAAATGTATGTTGTGAGACAGAAGTCATTCTAGACCCATATTTTCACTCTTGGATTAAATAAGACAATCAAATGGGCCTAGCACAGAGTAGGGGGCTAAGGAATGTTGGTTCATTTCCTGGTGAAATTAACTCATGTGCAAACATGTCATATATACGTTTCATTATATATACAAAATGATTCCGGCTGGGCACGGTGGCTCATGCTTATAATCCAAGCACTTTGGGAGGCTGATGCAGGCAGATGGCCTGAGGTCACAAGTTCAAGACTAACCTGGCCAATATGATAAAACCCTGTCTCTACTAAAAATACAAAAAATTAGCTGGGCATAATGGCACATGCCTGTAATCCCAGCTACTTGGGAGGCTGAGGCACAAGAATCATTGGAATCTGGGAGCCAGAGGTTGTGGTGAGCCAAGATCATGCCACTGCACTCCAGCCTGGGTGACAGAATGAGGCTCTCAAAGAAAAAGAGAGAGAGAAGAAAGAAAGAGAAAGAAAGGAGAGAGGGAGGAGAAAGAAAGAAGGAAGGAAAAGGAAGAAGGAAGGAAAAAAGGAAGGAAGGAAGTCCCAATTACTTACATATTGAAATACATAACACAAATCTTAGAAAAACTTTGAAAAGTTATTTTCAGCTCAGTTCTTCCCTCCTCTCTCTTTCTTTTATTTTGTGTTAGGCTGGAGCTGATGTTCTTCTTGAACATAGATCATGTTCTTTCTTTTCCCTATTTTTAATGGATTCCCATTTCTGTGAAGTCTGACGTGCTTCTGTATGTTGGTTAAGTTGCTGAGGACATGGACTTCATGGCTGCGTGAATTTTCTGCAGAAAGTTATTTTCCTCTCCCGGTTTGACTTGTTGGTGGAGGGTGCTTGCTGAAGGAATGTGAGCGCTCATTAGAGTTTATTGTATGGTGCAGCAGGGGAAGTGAAATTATAGAAGACAAGCAGCATGGAGGCAGAGGCAATTGTTAGACCAGTGCTGACACCAATAACTTTTTACGAGGGTGAGTCAAAGCATCAGAGAGGCTGGAACCAAGTTTTCGCCCTCTTGAACCTATTACTATATATCATGATAGAGTGTGGAGAGAAGGCAAGCCTCGCTCTCCTGCTGGGAGGGGAGAGAGACTGAAGTTCTAGAGACAGATGGCAATGGGGAGGAGGTGTTTGGACCCAGCTTTGGCTAGGGTGGGCAGGAGTATTAGGAGAAACCATTAATGTAGCAAATATAATGAGAGTCAATACCTGATTACCCAGAATAATGAGGAAGCACATCACGGTGGAAAAAAAAAATAGCTCAGTGGGTGATGGGTGATTCCATTGATACCTGAGGTTGTAACTTCCTTCCATTCTCATCTCCTGTGGGAACTAGGAATTAGTATACTGCTCAGCATGCCAGAGACATATGATAAATCTTGGACTCATAAGGTCTGAAAACTAGTGCCTTTGATGTCCCATCTTACCAACTCTTTGGCCTGATAGTTGACACACAGGGCGGCATGAATTGACCAAGCTGGGATCAACATTGCTGGTGGGACCGTCCAACCAATTGCTCATGTCAGTTCCCATTTGACACGTTTCTTTAGTCATAGGAGATGCCACAATTAGGAAAAGCATGAGGGAGCCCAAACTGGATTCTTCTCTGTGGCAGTGGTACCTAGATGTTTGCATTTCCTAAAGATATCATTGTCCTAGAATGTTTCCAACCCCTCAGGTGGCTTCAGCTGTGCCAAGCTAAAAAAAAAAAAAAAAAAAAAAAAAGAAAAGAACCATTTCCTTCAACCAAGCAGGAATAGAACTAAATTAGTAAGAACTTGCCCAAGGCCGCAGCTTTTAATTTATGTCTTTATACTTTCATCTCTCGTGGTGTCAGTACTCTACGCATTTTCCTAGTTACTTTTTTTTTCTTTTTTCTTTTTATCATTGATAAACATATCTGTCTTGGGATTTTATTAGCAGAAGACTCAGAATTCTTTCGGTGAGACCCTCAAACCATCCGCATCCATCCATTATTAAAAAAAAAAATTCAAACTGCAGCCACAGCAAACTAGGCAGCATGTCTGTGACACAGAAGGTGTCCAATTGTTAGCATTTACCCTCCTCTGCTCCCAACTTTGCATGGTTTGTGAGCAAATGCTCTGGCAGTGGTGGTCAGCTTCAGTTGTGGCAGGTAGAACTTGGCAAGGGGTGGGTCATGTGAGAAGAGAAGGGCTGTCTCTGAAATTTCTTGAAGCAGCATCCCAACCTCTATTAAAGAATGCTTCACTGTCTGGGAGCACAAAGTGAAGTTACAGTCACGCTTTGGACGGGATGGCAGACCTCTGTGCAGGTAATCGTGCTTGCTCTGTGTGTGGTCACTGTGGAGCCTACTCCATTAGGATTCCTGAAGAGTGAGAACTTCTTGGATGGTACTCAATTGTCTCTTGTGCAGACCTGGAAACCAGCCTCAAGTGGGTTTTTGATGCATGTGAAGAAGAGGCTCTATGTAAAGCAAACAGGGAGATGAAGCTGATTCCAAGGCCCTGGGGTCTAGAGCTTTTGCCTTTAGCTTACACTGAGTTTGGCATTGAGGAGTCTCCTGTGATACCTCTCTTGGAGGCAGGCAGATTGACCCCCTCTGCTGACTTTGGGGTGGATGTTCACACCCTTAGCAGTGTTCTCTCCTGGGCTGGGGGGTGCGGGAGTGACGCTTCTATACTTGGCGGCATCTTGCCCTTTCAACACCAGACCCCACTTTGCTTCTTCTGAGGGCTTGAGACCTTTGCTTTAGGCATATACCCAGATGAGAGGTCTTTCCCTGGTGATTTCCATGAACAGAAATGGCGGTGGGAGAGCGCCCCCTAGGAAAAGCGCCTGCTGCCCATTTGTCCTAGGCTGTCTCCTCTTCCTGGCTAGTTTTCCTGCAGAGGAACATTGTACGAGAAGATCTATCCTTCTTTTTTTCTAGGCTCTCTCTGACCTTTATTTTAAGTATCCTGTGACATGTGTACATGTGTTTTTATTGCAAACTGCCTCAAATCCATTTGGATATGGATGCTATACAAATTATAAATAAATAAATACATGATAAAGAGAGGATCTCTTCCCTGCCAGCTTGTTGCTTAAAAAGCAGCAAGTTTGCACTTGCGTGACTCGGCTGCTGTTGTTGCTTTTGCTGGGTCCGATGCCGGCAGCCAACAGGAGTGAAAACAAAATCTGTCCCTTTCAGCACCACACGTTCTTCTCCTGAGCCTAGGGGAAGAGGTGGCAAGTATCATTTGCCAATCAGGAGCCAGATAGCCTTTCATTTATGGAATTGCACATCTTTAATGACATTCTGCTGAGTTTTGTAGAGTCAGGCTGGTAAATAAGATAACCACTGTTTTTTCTACCAGGTGCAGAACATCTACGTTTCATTCCATTCCCACAGTGCTGCACAGACCCTGCCTTATTCTCCTGTTCTTCCCCTCTGCTTACCCCTTGGGAACTTTGTTTTTCTCGTGAGAAAATGCTCTACCATCCTCCATGTATTCCTCGTGTAAACTTCTCAGCACTTGCCTTAATGAAGTCTAGACTTTCCTTACCCCCATTATTTCCAAGGAGGGCATCTGCTTATTGTTTTGGTAGTTCCTTAATATAACTCTTGCTTGCTCCTTATCTGGGTTACTCTCTCTTTCAAAGCATTTTTCTGCCTTGGAATTCCTGGAGCTTGAAACAATGACACATAGATAACTTTCTTCTTCACTCCTCTTACCTCTGTATCTATAGGTTGGCTGTGAAAAAATTATTTATGTATTCCTAAAGGTAGTTGTGTTGTGTTGATTGCTATAACCTTATTTAGCTTATGTTAGATTTTATAGCAAAGTGATAGTCTTTTTAAGGCAGGTAGTTCTGTGATGACCTATTTGCTTAGAAAGGATAGGGGTAATCTGGAACAGCTTGGGGTAGGCAAAGATCCGACTGGGCTGAACACATGGAGAACCCCGGAAAAAGAATGCTCACAGAAGACATTTGGAAGCAGGAGCCATCTGCAGAAGTTGTAGGCTTCAAATAAGAAAAGAGAGTCTTAATGGGGTTTATTGAAACATTGCTTCTAAGCAACAAAGTAGTGTTGATGTCATATTTAACATTTTAGCTCTATAGCAGAGAATAAACAAGGAGAGGAAGAAAAAAATTCATGAAAAGATTAGAGACAACATGTGGTGCAGAGCAGGAAAACCCATGCAAAATTGTAGTAACAGAGGCTTTATTGCAGCAAAAACATAGTGTGCCCTTTGCTCTATATGTTTATGTGTAGCATTTATATTTGTAAGTTAATTTTATTCATTTCTGTGTTGCTTTATGGATAAATAATTGTATTTCTGAATGTAAAAGAGTGGGCCATTATATATATCCCTTGGCTTCTTTTTCCATTGCTTTTCTTGTGCTAGCTAAAGAAAAACTTTGCTAGATTTTAGAATATGCTAAAGAGGCCCCATTGACCTTCCAGTGGAACCAAACAGAAATAAAGAAGTACTAAGAAGTATCAAATAGCCTCCTTAGATCACATCCTAATTAAAAAAAATTATTATGGTAAGTTATATATAACATAAAATTAGCCATTTAAACCACTTTTAAGTATATAATTTATTGGCATTAAGTAGATTTACAATATTGTGCAATCATTACCACTATTTCCACCTTTTTTCATCAATCAACAGAAACTACAGAATGATTAAGCAACAACTCCCCATTCTCCCCTCCCCAACAACCTCTGGTAACATATGATCCTGTAGTCTGGTGGTTTACAACCCTTCTCCCCAGAAAACCAAGGGGTTCCTTGGAATATCCCTATGTTCATCTCAGTCTTTCAGGCTCTTTTCCATCCCTCTTCCACATCTGCACCTAGAAACATTTAGAATTTGTCACCTTATTTTTATTTTTTTAAACAGTAAGCCTTTAGTTGAATCAAGAGTTTGTGGCTTAGAAATTTTTAGAAACTGTTAATTCATATCAAGTGCTTAGTTGAGAGCTAGGCAAGGAAGGCTAAGTTTCCTCATGCGAAGTCAGCCAGTTGCCAGCTACTCAGCTAGGTGTCTGGACTGAGACACATCTGCACGCTTGGCAGGATATTCACTTGGTGTCTTTGTTCAACGTGTAACTAAATTAAAGGACCTGTGCTGTGTAAGGGAAGGCAAGAGAAGATTATTGAGACAATTCTCGATCCTTTTCTGTCGTCCTGAACAATCCAGTTCTGGTCAAAAATTTGCATCCTTTTTTAGCACAGTTGGCTCTTATAGTTGACCATATTGAATTATATTAGAAGGCAACTTGTCAACTATCTGTTGTTACTATAGAATGCCTCTGGAAGGGTTCACTTCTCCTTCCACCATCGTCTCAGTGATTAGCAAGTGATTTTTTCTTATCACATAGTTCTCATCCCTTAGAAGAGATCTATAAAATACAACTTTCTCCATTTTGGTACATATTCAGCTCCATTTACACATGGCTACCAGCTCTGAATACACAGTAATATTATATAGTGACGGTGAACCTCTTTTTCTTTTTTTTTTACTTTTGAGCAACAGAAAGGAGCTTAAGTGATTATTGAATAAGACATTGTTACCTAGAAAGGACACTGGACACTACACATGCTATAAAGGTAGACCTAAAGAGAAGTGTTCTGGGGCCAGGTGCAGTGGCTCACACCTGTAATCCCAGCACTTTGGGAGGCTGAGGCGGGTGGATCACTTTAGGTCAGGAGTTCAAGACCAGCCTGGCCAACATGGCAAAACTCTGTCTCTACTAAAAATACAAAAATTAGCTGAGCATGGTGGTGCATGTCTGTAATCCCAGCTATTTGAGAGGCTGAAGCAGGAGAATTGCTTGAAACTGGGAGGTGGAGGTTGCAGTGAGCTGAGATTGTGCCACTGCACTCCAGCCTGGGTGGCAGAACCAGACTCCATCTCAAAAAAATAAAATTAAATAAGTAAATAAATATATGGAAGTGTTCAAAGGTGGGAGAATTTTCTGCTGAGAGAAAACAGCAGTCTTCACTGGATGAATTTCACTTCCTTGGATGAATTTCAATGAATTCATCCAAGAATTTCATTGGATGAAGTTCTTGAAAAGAGTTAGGTGGTCTGATCTAGTTAATCTCTCACAGTTTCCTGGAGCCCCAATATTCCATGTCTCATGGTAATTAAATAATTTCTGGTTATGCATACGTTCTATGGATATAACAAATTATATTTTCTTTGGAACAATTATATATGTACATATACATCTATATGTGTGTGTATATACATACACACATATTTTATTAGTTGATTGTACAAAAGTATAAAAAACATGGTAATGGCACTCAGAAGTTTGTAGAAGCAGTAATTTTCAATCCATTTGATATTATATCTAAATAGAAAACAATCAGCTTGGAGGTTTTCTTGCTGACTGGTATATTGACATGATTGTGATACCTCCAGCTGGCTTTTTCACACTGAATGACAATTACACGCATGCCCCATGATACTTGATGCTCACAGAGCATAAAGAGAAAGGAAAACAGTGATCTTAGGTCCATGAGGGGAGGCTATAACCACGGACAAAGTAAGCAAATAGAAACCCAGCTAATTGAAAGGGAGGATAGTTAAAATTTAGCAATGTTGAATTGGGAATAGCATCAATGTCAAAGGGAACTTCAATTTTGCTGGGTGATTGAAAAATAACATGGCAAAATTGTTTTTTTTCCTCCAAATTTGTGGCACCAATATAAAGTAACATTTTTTTTTCCCATATGTCTTAAAAGGGAGCCATTGAATAGACAGGTTTATAGTGAGTTTGGATAAAAGCCATTGTTTCCTAAAGTCAGAAATATATTTTACCTTTTTGCATGTTTTTACTGTGACATTGTAGGCGTGTGGCTTTGTATGAGCACAGACATTGGTGACTTCTGTTTGATAGCTCTAGGCATCTGAGTCTCTTTACCATCATGTACCCTCCTCCCCTACCCCCAATAATAATACTTCTGATTTTCAAGGTAAGGAATTATATGTGCCTATTTAATTAATAATAAACAACAAACAGCAACATATGAAGAGAAAACATTAAAAATTCTCTTTTCTTTTTTTTTTTTTTTTTTTTTTTTTTTTTTTTGAGACGGAGTCTCGCTCTGTCGCCCAGGCTGGAGTGCAGTGGCGCAATCTCGGCTCACTGCAAGCTCCGCCTCCCGGGAAAAATTCTCTTTTCTATGTTTCTCAGAAGTAGCTGGGGGTGCAGTGGAAAGATCTTAGGCTGAAAATTCAGAAATCTTAGGTTCAAGTCTGCATTCTGTCACTTACCATGTGATTGTGTAAAATAACTGTTCTTCTCTTTATCTGTTATTTTCTTCTTTCAGTTTGCACAATGAGGACAGGAAATTTACTTTCAAATTCCTGGGTTATTTTGAAATCATATGTAGGAAACTATTTGGGAAAACAGTGATATACAAATGGTGTGGATGGGTGATGCTCCCAACCAGAAATTAATCTTTTCAAAAAATCATTGTGTCTATGTGGCATTTTGTTGAAGACAAAACATGACAAATAACCAGCCATTTTTCAATGAAATAGAAACATTTAATTATCATTTTCACCTAAATGGACAACGGGGGATAGTAGAAAGGCAGCTAAGTAGGAAGTCAGAATCAGCTAACTGTGGAAGCTTGTGTATGTTACTTTATATCCCTGAGTCTTTCCTTTTTTATCACTCAAGTGCAAATACTCTGTTTCCTAAGTTCCTTTAAAACGTTCAGATTTGATAAGCTTTATCCTCATTTTCCCCATTGTGCCCCTACCTTTGGACACACACACACACACACACACACACACAGAGAGAGAGAGAGACACACTCCTCTCTCTATCTTATTTTACTTCTCTTGGTAAACTTTAAAAAAGTCTTCATGACTCAGCTCAGTCATCAGTTCTTCTTGAAGTGATAAATTGTTCTCTAATTCCTCTTTCCTACCTGAGTCAGGCTTAAGTAGATACCCTCTGTGTTGTCTTCATACCTTATGTCTATCTACATAATTGAACTCTGCTGTGTTGTTATAAGGTATTTACGTGTCTTTTACCCCAACTACAGTCTAAGGTCCTTAAAGGCAGGGATTATGTACTGTTCATTTTGAGGACTGGCAATTAGTAGATTCTTAATAAATATTCTTTACTGAGTAAATAAATGAATGAATATTTAAAGTATGAGAAGCTCTTTGAAAGGAATAAAATAAAATGTACACTATGATATTTTTCAAATATAATAACAGAAAGAAGTAGCATTTGTCTAGTGAAACAGCACTGTATTTGGAAATAGGAAATCAGTTATTGAGCCATTTCTACTAATTGAATATACAACTCCAGGAAAATCATATAAGTCCTCTGCAGTTCAATTTCCCAACGAAAAATACTCAACATGTCCCATTACCTGACTCATTAGGAATGTCACAGAGGCAAAAATTAGAACAATTAATGATGTCTCTATGTTTCTCAAAATAAAGATATATTATGCACTTTTAAAAAGTAAAGATAGGCCATACATACTTAGGTGACTTTTTTATACTTGTTCATAATCAGATTCATATCTCATTTTATATTCAAAATATTCATGAAAAGTTTTCTCTAAATAATTTTAAAGTAGGTAACTTTTTAAGTGAACTGAAGGGAATTTATATTTAAAGCGTACCAGTTATGTAAAATATAGAACTTTTTTTTAAGGAGAATAATTATTTCTAATTTATTTTCTAATTTAGAATTTTCTGGTAATACCAATCTCTTAAAGCAGTACCTTGCTGTCTCTTTGTCTGTGTCTCCTCTTTTGTCCAGAAAGCTACTGGCAAACAGCAGTGGAGAAGAAATCTCCCCCAGTGAACCACCTTTATTTTGTTTGGAAAGTTGGGCTTTTGTTCAAGAAAAAAACCACTGTCCTGCAAATGATAACTTTCAGAACTATGCACAATATTTGTTTCTTTGAAAAATAAGTAAAGAAGTGTTAAGGTAATGCTTTCAGGAACTTTGGGAAATTTTATTTCCAAACTAAGATAAAAGGTAGAGCTCTTAATAATTCCCTAGAGGATTGGGGATTTCCTTTTTCTTTCAAAAATTATGTAGAGTTTTGTTGTTTCTGTTACTATTTGTTTCTTTATTTTAGAAATTGACCCACAATTGAGAAACAAGTCCAGAATGAGTTTCTTATGTAATTAAGATGTTACTCACTCTCACATTATTAGGGAATTTTTGTCCTTGCCTGGACAAGAATGTAATCTGGGCATTGCTTACTCTTCATTAAAAACACAAACTACATAGTGTCTAGATTGTCCTCGATATGACACTGATATGGAACTGGGCTCTTTTTTTTTTTTTTTTTAAGTGTCTCACCGTGCTTCTGTATGGAATTCTGTCTCATGGGAAAAAGACACCTCTGTCATGATTGCCTTTTTCAATTTTCAGTAACTTGATCAAAGTGCACTATATGTACAATAAACTGTACCCACGTAAAATCCACATAACTACCACCACAGTTAAGGTACAGGATATTTCCACCACCTCCAAATTTCCCTCATGCCTCTTTGCGATCAATTTTCAGGTCACCCCAGCCCCAGGCAACCACAGACCTGATTAGTTAGCATGACTGTCTTTTCCTGAGCCTACCTTCTTGAGGCTGAGTTCCTTTGTAGGGAGACAAACTATACAGTTGGAATGAAAAAAAAAAAAGGCAGAGCTGAAGCATTTGTTTAAGTTAATTTCTTCAGATTGGCCAAGCACTAAATTTTTGTGAAAGCAAGATTTACTTGAAGTCATAGGCTAGTTAGTCACCACTAGAACATGGTAAAACAAAACTATAAAATTGGAATGATATTCTTACATCTGAATCATTTGATCCAGAAAAATCCTAGGGGGGAAGTTTGGGGTTTGCAGCAGCTTTGGTGAAGTAAGTTTTCCATTTCTTACCTGAACTGGGTCCCATGCATTTAACCATCACTAAGATAAATGGAGCTCTAACATTCATTTTTCACAAGCTCACCATTTGGAATTGAGTTGGTGGTTTTCCTTTGACCATGTGAACTTCTGGGACATTAACTTTTATTTTAAAAAGTGCAAATTTTTGTCCTACTTCAAATTTTGAAAGTGGTCAAGGAACAAGGCTGTGATTATTCTTTCCCATTTGGCTTTTGCACAATGGTTCTGACCACTGGACATTTGACTTCATATGGCTAAGAATCAAGCACTGTTAGTGAGATGTCTGCTAAAGGATTGAAATGAAATCGCCTGAGTAGTATTTTATGTTTGTGCCACAGTCCAGAAATAAACATTGCATTTCTTTCTCTAAATATATCTGTGTCCTGGACTGACAACTATTGTCTTTTTTTGGTTTTCCAGTTAAATAGCAATTGTTCCTGGATGAAGGAATGGCACTGTTTAAAATTGTTTTACTCTGAAGAGTCTCCTGGGTAAGAAGGAAAATAGATTTCCAGTCTTAAGAACCAAATACCCCTATTTGATGTCAGTCCCATGACTTTCACCCCACACGTTAGAATTGTGGTAAACAGGACTTTAACCTGTATCAAAGTCAGGAAGCTCTTATATCAGGCCTGTTCTAGACACAGATGGCTTTCTAGCTTATAGAAGTACCTTTTTCTTCATAATGTTTAGTGGAAGAAGTGACTTGTAACCTTTGGCTGCCTAGGTTTTCCCTCTTTGTGGGGATTTAATTACTCATTTCTCTTTCACTTATTGTTTAGAAATTTGGGGGAACATAATTTACTTAAAGCAGTATTTCAGATTTTTTTCCTCCTTTCTCTTTTTTTTTCTTCCATAAGCAAGAACTATAGTATATGCAGATTATTGAGAGAGGAAAAATAATATCTGAAAAAGGTGGCTTTCTTAAACGGCACCAGTAGCATTAATGTCATGTCTGAAGCACCCATTTGTGTCAACTGTACAGACCTTTCAATGGAAAATTGTGCTGTGCTACCTTTTAAAGTATGAAATGCTAATTTGGGATTTACAGTTTTTGAACTGGAGGGCTGCATTTTGCATGGGATTTTGTTTAATTTCCCAGTGAAAAAAGGCATTTGAAACACAACTGCCTACAGCCAACTGTCAACAAAAATCAACTGTAATAGCACAGAGCCTGTCACTGATGTATGTGGTGATGTGGTAATCTTCTCAATTTAGCTGGATATTTCTTCTTCGTACAAAATAGCTGAAAGTCTTGCTAGGCATTTATGAATATCGGGAGGTGTTATTAGGCTGATAATGGGACCAGATTAAGGAAGTGTACACTGGTTCAAAGTGTCAGTTAAAGAGACACAAAATGGGACGATGCGTGATCCTTGGTATAAGGAACTCTTTGGATTTCAGGTTTGCTAAAGATTTGGGCGATAGCATGCTGAGTTCCATCTGCCGTGAAAGTGGCTTTCTGAGAAAAAAAATAAAGTTGTTATGCTATTTTTTCCCCCAGAAATCTGTTTTTGTTTATCAAGAGGGTGAAATAAAAAAATCTTTGAAAATGGAAGTGAAAAGGGCAGGCTAGGGAAATCTCCCGGGGTGAGACTGATCAGTGTACTTCTCCCTTTAACAATGAGAGCCAGTGGTTGAGGGTGACATCTTTTCCTCCTAAGTCATGATGATCTAAGAACTGGGAGAGAATTCCTTTGGAGTCTCTGTATTTTAGTAGTAGAAACCTCTTTAAATTCTGGGTATTATTCTTAAAATAACTGGATAGTGCCAGACGAAAAATAAAGCTGCATACAACCTAGACTTTGGCAAGGCACAAAGTTGACCCTTAATATTAGTTGTCGTCAAAACACAGCACTAGTAAAGCTTCTTTTATCAAGAGGGGATTTAGAATCAAATGGCACTTTATATTAATTATCAGTTACTAATTTTTTTTGGATATTTAAGTGAGCTATCTTCAAATTCTGGCCCCATCATTTAATTGCTCTGTGGTAGCTAAGCTCTGTGATCAAGTTCCCTTATCTCAAAATTGGATTAATAATTGTACCTACCTCATAAGGATTGTGTGAGAATTAAATTACTTGATAAATGTAAAGAGCTTAGAACAGTGTCTGACATATAATAACCATCATAGAATTAGCTATTTTCTTACTAACAAACAAAATATTCATTATTGTTTAAGTGCTCATGCCGAAAGAATGGAAAGAGGAATATACTAGCAGTTATTCTGCATAATCTGTTGTGAAAGGTGTACTCATGTTTCTTAGTGATTACGTTTTTTATGTGTCCATGGGAGTCAAGAGTGAACTGCATTATCTGAACTACATGGAATATGTTCTAAGACACTTATAAGTTCTGTGACTGATAGGAACTAAGAAGTGCCTCACCATGTCTTGTGCACTGCCTACCACTGGCCCTTTTCTCAGGGCTCTGCCCATGTGCAGCCCCTGCTTCCCATGTGACCCTGATCCATTCTCTTCCCTGCTTGCCATGGCCAGTGATGATAGACCTCTGATGGTGGGGGTGGGAGGGGGGCGCAGCGGGGAATAACTCCAGATATGCATGTCAGTGACATGTCTTGGTGCATTCCTAAGAAAAGATAGATTGAGCCAATCCTATTCCTTCCTCCTCAATGTTATAGTTGAGTACAGAGACACAATTGTTAGTTATCCATAGGCACATACATTTAAAGACTGTAAGAAGAGGAGGGTTAGCTATGGCCTTGATAGTTATGCGTAAATCAAAGTTATGAAGAAACCATAGAGCAAAGAAAAAAACACCACCCCCACGAAAGAGAAGGAATCTCTGAGGCTGCCTGTTTTTCTGTGTTTGCTGAGTTCTCATGACTGGCTCTACAGTATTTTTGGATCCCATGAAACTTCTTTATGTCCCAATAATGAACTTCATTCCCCTTGACTTCCCACTGTTATGAGTGAGTTTCTGTTGCTTGCAACCAATTATGACACCAAGGGACTAAGGTGCCATGTGAAAGTAGGAAGTAAAGTTTTCTAAACACTGAATGTAATCTAATTAAAAATAAAACTGATAAAAGTATTTAGTGGGGAAAGGTTTCCTTAATGATATTCAAAGTCTTGAGAATGAAAGGGTGGTACAAATAAGAGAATGAGCAATGATCGCTTTAGATCCTAGTGGACTTGTGACAAGGTCTTTGCACACATGGTGTTACTTTCTAAAGGTTAGACAAATGGTCAACAAGTAAATATAAACAGACTTGGTAACATGGTAATTATACATTGAGAGGGTGTCTATGAAGGAAGTAAACAGGAGTAAACATAGGAGACTGGTTGGAGGTTTGGTAAAGGGTGTTCTTTAGCACCAAATGGTTTTGCTGGGAAATTGCCAGTGCACTCTTTAAAAATTTCACATATGACCTTGAATCATTCCCTCCCTCCATCTGCCTTGGCCAAAGACGACAGATCAGGGATGGATCTTTTATGAACTAATGTGGCCCAAGGCAGGCACAGATATAGAAATAGGTATGTATCAGATTGGCATATATTTTGTATAGGTTTAGAACACTGCTAACAACCTGACTTTTTATCTTCAAAGATGATACCAAAAACTATCAATAAACTAATGAGGGCCTTTTTCTCTCTTCTTTCTCTCTTTGGAATGGATTTGATGGTGAATAATGGAACACCAACTTAATGAGCCTACCTTCTGCTAGATAGTGTGCAAGATTAACCTCTCTGATTTATTGAACAAAGCCACCCACGTTCTCACCTTGTGATTAGTGGCATTATGCTTGGGATTCAGTCTTCTGTCTGGATCCAGGAAAGAGTTGTTCTCTCTGGAGCAAAGGGTGCTCTAATCTGCTGTCTACTTCTTCTAGCATCAAGTTCTAGCCTAAATACAAGCTTTTAATGAGGAAACCATATGGAAATAATTAGTGTAAAAGAGAAATTAACTACAATTACCAGATCATTTTTTTTCCTTTTAGAAATGAGTTGCTATTCCATTTCAAGCTTTCCAACTATTTTGAAGAAAATGTATATCCAAGCTGGAGAAATAGTGGGATTTTTTTGTTCTTATTATCTCCTCTTGTTAAGATTGCATAGTTAATTTCTGGAGGTTTACAACCCCTTGAGTACTCAAGACAGGAAATAGAGAGATTGCTGTTCAAAGCTTTTAAGATCATTGAATACCCAGAATATACTTTCTACAGGGTACCAGCCCTATAACTATAAAAGCAAAGAGGGATCTAGAGCACTAGAGAGGGAATACACAGCACACAAAGTTGCAATTACCAAGCAACAGAATTTACTGAGCATGGAAAATTCTGTCACTAAATAGATGAACGGTCCTCTTGAGTCCTTCCCAGGATGCCAGACAAGTGTTCTCAGCAGGGGCTTTCTCATCTTCAGGGATTTTACTTGGGAAAAAAAAGTTGGACAGATAAAGGCACACTGACAAGTGAGATTTTGGACGGAGAAATGAGGCTAGGAAGCTTCTTCTCCAGAAAATGAGTGTTGGCCAATTAGGGGGTTTCACTAGAGGTACTGACCTTGACATCCTCTTGTAATTTTGTTTTTAGGTCTTCTTTATTGTGCACTTTTACTTCAAAGGTACTGAAATATAACAATAAAGAATATAATTACCACTACCTCCATTGTCCATCACAAATGACATGTCATGAAATAATTATTGTGGGCAAAGTGGTATGCTACCTTCTACCTTACAGTCTGATTTTATTCCGATGAGAAGACCAATATTTGGAATATTGGTCTTTAACAGAGGGATTGGACAAAGTATGAGACCAGTATGCATTTTAATGAGATTAGTATTCTCTGTTATTTACCATACATTTATTCAACAAATACTTACCTAGAGCATACTTTGTGCCAGAAACCATTAGAGATGCAGTAGTAAACAAGACAGACAAGGTCTTTGCACACATGAGATTACATTCCGGTGAGGAACACACATCATCAAGTAAATATAAATAAGTAAGATAATCAAAGATTGTGATGATTGCCAGGAAAGAAATAGTGAATGAGTGGAATTAAGGTTTTTGGAAAGTTTATCCATTTTGATGCTAAGGGTTATCTCTTGTTTACACCAAATCTCCAACATTTCTCCTTAGTCTTTGAAGCAAACTGACATTTTTATTTTTCAGATTTACATACACAGCTATGTAATTACAACTCCAAGCTTCTCTGCCCTTTCTAAGCAAATCCTTGTCTCCAAATCTCCCCTATATAGATATTTTAGAATGGCCAGTGAGCCTAATATTAAGTAATTTTCTTGGCAGATATAAGTTCTACTCTATAAATTCTGGAAACCAAAAAGGCCAAGTAGTTGTAGTGTAGCTATTTGCATACGATGTCTGTCTTGCCTATTAGACTCCCAACTCCTTGAAGACCAGTGCTTATCTGCATCTTTTTGTCTTCTATTATGCTTAATGCCATGCCATGCACATAGTAGGAACTCAGTAAATTGCTCATTAAATTCAACTGAATCAGCAAAAACCACCAGCTCTTGCCAAAGGTATCAGCAAACGCATGTTTGAAGAAAATTAACTAACAATTAAGATAAAAACGTCAGTATTCATGAATTTTGGCTGAGCAGACACATTTCCTTACTGGTGAACATAAGGCTTTTCAGACCAATGAATCTGGTATACTACAATCCCTTGCCAACATGCATGGTGGGGATGGAGGGGCCAGAAGTATGGGCTGAATGCAGACATGGGCAAATGGCTGGCACTTGAGTCTCCCCTGCCAAGGCCACAGGCTTTTGGTCTGTGTGCCAGGAGGTATGAGAGAGATAAATTGAGAAGTCCTCAGGTAAGACCTTCCTATGGAGGTGCAGAGGCTATTTTTGTTTTGGCTTGAAGTTTATGAGAAGCCTGCACTGTCCTTCCCTACAGAATGATTTCAGGCTCCTGTGAGCACTCCCTTCAGGAATGCTTCAGGCTCAAATGATTCCACTGTTGAGAACTTACTATGTGCAAACACCATTCTTAGAGCTGGGGATGCAAAGATGAACAGTTATCTTGCCCTCAAGTAACCACAATTTCATCTCAATGGCAGGACTTAACATGTAACCAGTAAAGGGAAGACTGTGATATTATCCCTCTCCTAAGAGTTCATCCTTGCTTGTACATAGACACACACAAACACACATACACACACTCATTAGGACTTTGCTAATTGGGGTAAATCAGAGTAATTGCTTCAGGTGTCACACTGTGGTGGGATGGTTTCAAGCAACAGCAGGGAGCAGGCTACAGGGCAAGGACCAGGAGAAGCAAATGGCATGGAAGAGGGATGTGGTTTTACTAGCTGGCCTGGGTTTTATGTACCTAAGTGTAACTATGAGGTAAATTCCTGTGAAATAAACATCAGGGATATACAATTCATTCAATCATTCATTTGTTCATTCAAGAAATGATTGTTAACTGTCTACGATGTGCTAGGGGCCAGGAATGCCACGGAAAGGAGAAAAAAGAAAGAGATAATCTATAGGAGAAGCCGATGTTAATCAAATAGTTCCACAAATGTAAAATTGCAGCTGTGACAAGGGCTAAGGTACTCGGTACTGTGAGAAACTATAATAAAGGCATTTAACCTGTCAGGGAAGGCTTTCCTTAACTTACCTGGTTTTGCTCACATAATGCTTTTTAGGGGGCTGAGATGGTGCGGGTGGATTTGCCCTCCATTCCATGTTTTCCAAGGTCAATCTTTGCATCAGTGTGTGAATGGATGCATATGATTTAAATTGACTGGATCTAGCTTTTTTGTCCCTTTCCTTTTTCATTTTATTTATTTACTTATTTATTTATATATTTCATACCATTGGAACTATTTTTAATGGAGCCATATTTACTCATCATCTTCAGGAGACTGTAGGAATTGAATTACAAATGCAATTTCTTTAGTCACTCACTAGACACTGGAGGATGTTTTCAGCGATCTGGAAAACAGAGCTGAGTGATATGTCACAAAACTTAGCCTTTACGTTGAATGGTCCTAATTCGAATTTGATTATATTAAAATAGAGTGCACTGGAGGGAGCAAGATGTGTGGAAAGAACATAGATTTGGAGTCTAAGAAGCTCCACCACTCATCCACAAGAGGCCTTTGGTAATTTATGTATCTTCCCCAAGCCTCAGTGACTCCATCTGTAATATGGGGATTATAGTGGCCACTTCAGAGGTTTTTATGAGGATTAAAGCAGATGGAATGTTTGAAGGCTCTAGGATAGTGCCTTGCATTAGTAGCGGCTCAATCAATATTTGCTTCTTTCCTTACATTTAGATTCTTGGGCCTCATTTATCACAGGTCTGCATGCAGAAAGCCTGCTAATTTCAAAGAGGGTTTCCTTTACTATGGAAAGGAGGATTGAGAGGAAAATTAGAAAAGGATTCCCATGCAGACCTAGGGAAGGTAAGATCCCCATATCCTAGTTTATAACAAGATTTCATAAAAGGAGTGGAAGATGAATGTATATTAAAATGATTCAAAACATGAGCAGACTCTGCGAGTGTTATGCACAGATGAGTTAATTGTTTTGCCTTAAATATATTTCCTGAAGAACAGAAGCCCGATCACAGCACACATCGTTATGTATTTTAGACAAACAGCACTTTGAATCAAATTATAGTACATGCATAAAATATTAAAATAAGACATTTATAACAAATCTTTCTAACTTAGTGCTCAGCTCTAAAATAGATTTATATGTGGATAAGCAATAGGTGCGATAAATGTGGTACAGATACCACAATTTAAATTGCAAATCAACAGAGCATCATGGGAAAAAGGAATGCAGACTTGAAGCACTGGAGGAAAAGATCCAGCTATTCAATATTTTTAGGTCTTTTGCCGATTTCGATTTGCAGTGTCTGTATCTGGACTCCACATTTGATAAATTCCAATGTTTGCTCTTTAACATAGTTTATTTACAACCCCAATTTAAATGATCTAATTAAAACCTTCATTTATTGTTCCTTTTGTTTACTGTTGAACTGTTGCCAATATACAGTTCCTAGAGTCTTTAAGCTATTTTAGTTAGTTAGGATATTTTAGAAGAACACTGCTATTTCTCAGTTTACAAAATAGGCAAGTTAAACGGGAAACAATGTCCTTACACATGCTTGAGCACTGCCTACTTTGCCAGATCACCTTGCACCTTGGACTCTTCCTCCTACCCCTGTGTGGTAAATGTGATGACAACTCGTCTCCAGGAATAATCCCTGCCCAAGGATATTAAACTTGTTTCATTTATGTTGAAGAACTTTGGGGAAATTTAGTTGAATAGCTACAGAGCTGAGTGTTTCTGGGCAAGTTGGCCTGCTAGAATCGAGGATTCCCCTCAAATTGAAAGCCCTTAGAAGGCCCCTAATGAATGAGGTTGTGCTTTGGGACTTGCATGATATCCAATTCATTTTGGGGAAGTAGATCCTTTGCTCCCAGCATCTCTGGATGTAGATGAACACCTAAGATTTGCCCAGGCTACGTTTCTGAAGACCAGAGACCCATGAACCAAGGGAAGGAGGAGCAGCCGCAAAGGGTTATGTCAGTATTTCTGAGTGCTGACAACTTAAGAGATCTCTTTCAGCCAACAATTTACTTGCAGCTACAGAATTAAAACATTTCTTCTTAGCAAGGAGTAGAGTTGTTTTCTTGCAAACATTTATTCTTTGCCTGATCTATATGCTGGAAGTTTCTCTTCCCATTGAATATCTCTAATAGTAGCTTTTCTTCACAGAGTGTCTGTATAGCCATATTTTATTTTCTTATAAAAATTTTATCAAGTTTTTAATGCCCAGGTTTCTGGTGCAATCAACTTACCTTCCTCTTTCCCACTCTGTTTACAATAATTGTTTCCAAGACTTTTTTGGAAGTTACTGAATTGAAAATAATTAAGGAGGAAATAAATTCTTTCATATTCAAGATTTCAGATGGCAACATTCAACCAGACTTTACATCAATTAACCATGGTAGAAGAGAAAAAAACGAGACCTATTCTAAATTTCTACTGTAACATTGGATCCGCAAAATTTTATCTGCTGATGTTTACCTCTATCTAGGTCAATAAGCATTAATGACAAGAGAGCTTTAAGGAACAAGAAATTAAATACTTCCAAACCTTGCAACATTAGATTGTTCCTGGAACTAAAGTGCCATTATGGGTTCCTGCCATGCTTTTGAATGAGTTTTCCTAAAATTTGTGTGTTGGAAACTCAATCCCTCTGCCCTCATGAATGAATTAATGGATTCATGGGAATAATGGTGCTATCATGAAAGCAAGTTCTTTATCATGGGAGTAGCTTTGTTATAAAAGCAAGCTCTCACTGGCTCTCTTGCTCTTGCCTTCTCACTATGTGATGTCCTGTGCCATATTATGACAAAACAAGAAGGCCCTCACCAGATGCTGGCACCATGCTCTTGTACTTCCCAGTCTTCAGAACCATGAGCTGAATAAATTTCCTTCACAGTCTTTGGTATTCCATCATAGTGACAGAAAAAATATTAAGATTTTCCCAATTATCTATTCCAATAAGAGTCAAATGCGGCTTTAAAACCTCTTGGTAAAGAGTTAGATCTGTGTCATCCATCACAGTAGCCACTGGCCACAATATAGCTACTGAGCACTTGAAATGCAGCTCGTCTTAGTTGAGAAAAACTGTAAATACAAACTGCGTACTGGTGTTAAGCCCTTAATACATAAAAGTAAATATCTCAATAATTTTTATACTGATAACATATTTAAATGATAATATTTGGGATATATTGGATTAAATAAAATATATTATTAAAATAAACTTCACGTTTCTTTTTACTTCTTTAAAATGTGGCTACTAGAAAATTTAAAATTATATATGTCGCTCACATTGTATTTCTATTGGACAATGCTGAGCAAGATTGATGTAAGGCAATATTGTAACTAACCAGCTTGAAAGACTTTGGTATTAGGCAGCTGACTTTGTTCTTTATAGCATGCCTGAAATTCATTGTAAATGGAATCCTATTTTAAGTGTGCCAGGAGATCTTGCTGGTTAAAGTAACCCCATGGTGAGAGCTGCCATCTTATGGGTAATCGCTGCCTAATATATCAATTTAATAGGTTTAGATTTTAATAGGATTTTCCTAAAGCAAATTTCACCGATTTTATCATTTGCTTTGCAATATGACCATTATTTATCTCTTTGTGAGAAGTTTCTACTTTCTGGCTTTTCAGGATATACATGCTTTTGTTTGTCTGTCTCTCCTCATAACCACCTCTCAGAAGGAAAACATGGTTTGTTTAAATGTGCTTGAGCTCTGAAGTTAGGCTGCTGGGGCCCATCACCAGTGCTTACAAGTGACATTTGGTACAGCCACCTCTCTTAGCTGAAGTTTCCTCATCTGTGAAATGGAGCAGTAGCTCACAGCCCACAAGGGAGTAATGGGCATTCAGTGAGATGATTACTATACTGAGCATATGGACAGGGTCCAGTGAAGTGTGTTTCCATTCATTTCCTTTTGTTTTATGAATGCCTTGGGACCCAAGGTGCTAGGGCACCAAATCAGTATTGCTGATCACTGACTTTTGTGTGTGTGTGTGAGATAACTCCATTATTGTGAGTATTCTGTACCTGCTTGAAGTACCTATATATTTATGACACTTGTGGACAAAATTATACATAAGTTCCTAGCCTCTGTGTCTTTGCATGTGCTCTTCTCTCTGCCCAAAGAACCCTTCTTCCTTCATTGTTTTCTTTCCCCATTGTCTAATTCATCTTTCAAGGTCCAGATGAAGTGCCGCCTCTTTCATTAGGTCTCCTCTGACTATTCCAGGCAGCACTAACTTATAAACTTAAAACATTTTATTGTCAACATAAGCCAGTCTAAATCAAGTAGCAAGGATTTATCTGGTATATCAAATTCCAAGGCTTATTTTCAAGTGATTTCAAGCCTATTCATTCGGTTTCATCCACTAAACTGCAAGTGTTTTGAAAGCAGTGGCCATGCTTCATACCTACTTTACAACTACCTTGTATCTTGCTCAAAAAATACTTATTGATTGATTGACAAAGTCTTGGCTGATCAAAAATTCTTTAATGCAGCAATAATGATTCATGATAGCGAATGACCCAGCAAGAAATATCACATGCCATCTTATATGTTCTACAGTGAATAATTACTACACCTGTCCTGATTTTAAAAGATTATCATCTTGTAAAATCCCCATTTTATTTAGCTGTTTAGTTCTAGGAGGTATCTGAGTTAGTAAAAGGATGACTTAAATATGTTTCTGATTTAGATCCTTTTGAGACATATATCTCTATATACCTATATTTACATATATTTTTGAGACATACATATCTATATTTAGGTCTTTTTGAGATGTACATATTTACATATCTAGAAGTCTATATATCTAGAAATAAATATATCTAGATATCTAGGTATCTATGTATATATATGTGAGGTGTGTGTGTCTGTGTATGTGTATGTGTATGTGTGTGTGTGTGTGTGTATATATATATATATAAAGGATTATTTTCTCTCTTTCTCTTTGTATGTGTGTGCATGTACATAGATAGATAGATAGATAGATAGATAGATGTAATCATATCGCTAAGATGCCCAGTTTCTATTTGTAGTCTTTTCTCAATAAGGCAGTAGGACATTGGTGCTTTCAAGGAGCTTAGAGACATTGAATATGACATTCATGTCATTAAAAATAGTTAGCTGTTCTTGGCTACATTCATAAAGAAGTCCCCTAATGCTTCCTTTAACTGGCAGGATCCACACGTGGTATCTATTTTGCAAATGTGCTCTGCACTGAGTGCTATAGCCATGTATGTGTCTGTGTATGTTCTCTGTAGGTGACACTCCATCCTGATCACACAATTCATGCATTGTACTAGGACATACTGTATGCAGACAATGCCTCGCCTTACACTACCCCCCCCCCTTTTTTAAACCCTGAAATATGGTTGATATGGTCCATTGCAAAATGAGCCTATATTGGAAATGGCAAAATTGTAATGTAAAATATACTGGGGTCAGTGGGGTGTGCTGTTTTTGCATATATTTTTTCTCCCCTGACCCATGCCATTCCCCTGCATACAGGAAAAAGCTTCATCTCACACAGAAATGTGATGTCCTTTACTGCCAGAGGCTGTTGCTGTTTTAAATGAGGAAAAAGCACAATGCATGAAGAAGGAAAATTAAAGCATATTCATTTTGGAAATTAGATATGGTGTCAGGAGACTCTCAGAAAATAGCCCCGTTTGAATGGAGCCCCGCACTACAAGACAGTTCACTGAACTTTTGACCACTATTTATGCTATGGAAGCTTTTGAAATAGGGAAGAGAGCAAAACATTTTATAGCTGCTTAATAGCTGAGTTCATTTTTCTTTCTTCCTTTTTTTCCACCAGGCATTTGTCTATCCCTTCGGTGTATATAAGATATGCAAACACCATGTAGTTTACTGGCAGGCCTTTGTGTTAATGTTTCCAGGTTGGTTCCAAAACACACAGCTACTGGATGAGAGAATCCCCTGGCCAACCCGGTGACCTTCCTTACCCTACACGGCAGTCTGCCGTCTGCCTGTGGCTAGTCTGAAATAGGCAGCCCCAGCCAGGGTTGCACAGGCCTTGGGAGTGACAGTGACCTCTTTAGGGGTCATTCTGCAAATGCAAAGAGTTCCCTTTCACAGTTCCCGGGGATCCTTTATGCAAAATTGGACAAGGATGGGGGAGATGATGGAAAAGGCACTTTGTCTAATTTCTCCCTTTCTATTATTTGGAAGAACAGTTCTCAATTTGTGATCATCCCTGTTCTGCTTCATTGCTTCCCTCCTGCAGAGCACATCACACCAGTCAGGTTAAGTGGGATTCAAGGGCCCTCCAGGAAGGACAGCCCAGATTTTTGATTCAACACTGAATAAGGAAGCACCTGAGAAAACGAGGTAGCAGAAGAGTTAATCACAAGTGGAGGGTGGGGTCAATCAGAGGTAGAAAGAGAAATCCAATTTGTATTGGTATTAATGAAAGATATACTTTAACTTTTATACAGATATGAATCATGGAGCTAAATATTACAAATTACAGGTTGTGAGTCTATGTCAGCTTTATTATTGTTATTACTATTAATGCAATGATATAAAATCTAAAGGGTCACTGTGTTTGTTTAATTTATTTTCTGGGAAAGCTTAACATTTCATTTCCAAGTGAGGACCTTTATTTGGCCTTTTGGTGACTTGCCCACACTGGCACACATTGGGCCCCACCTCTTGCAGGATCTGGGAGCTCCTTAGCACTCTCTCTGTCTGATCATTACCAGACTTGATTCTCACAGCTTTACCCAGCACTCCACTCCTCAGTCAACCAGCAGCCGCGCTTCCATTAGGAGGTGGTACGATATCAAGGTTTTAATAGTGGCTTGAGGTAGGGTGAGGGCAGACAGGGATGCTGAGAAAAGGCTTAACAATAGAATCACTCTTTGCCACGAAGTGCCTGTGTCTGAATGCTGACCTTCTGGGACTGTCCTTGCTTTGGGAAACAGCAACAATATGTGTCTGCACATGACTATGAGCCCTTACAGACTCACATTTAAAACAAAAAACAAAAAAAATTTCTTCTTCTTCAACATGGGGACATGTTGCTATTTTCTTCTGCCCGTGCTCTGTGGGTTTAGCTTGAAAGATAGAGCCAAAGTGAGAGAGAGAGACCATCACTCTCCTCCCCCACTCTCAGCATTATTCATTAGGAGAGGATTTTTTTTTTCCTCCTTTGGACTGGAAACTTCTCTCCTCTCACTAGCCAGTAACAACCCTTCTGTTCATCCTTATGTCAAACCTTCACAACTGCACTAATGTGATCTCTGACAATTGGAGAGGAGCTAGGAAGTGTTGCAAGGGCCACCCTGAACTCAGGAGATGGCTTAGGGTCTTCTCAGGGCAAGGGCTTCCCTGACCGTCCACTTTCTGCTGGGACTGGGAGGTTGAGATCTGCGTGCTGACCCAGACCGTGAGCTGAAAGAAACCCGAGAAGTGCTGTAATCAAAATCTTGGCCTCTGGAACTGCCCGCCTTTGTTCCCTCTTCTCCCTGAGGCTTCTTGGCACTGCCGGCAGCCATGTTGCCCCGCTCTGGCTTTGTGAGAGGAGAGTCCCAGAGAGCCCTGGGGACGGCCTGTGTTCCTAGCCCGCCTACCTGCCCACCCCAGGCTACAGCCCGGTGAACGGAATGAAATGAGGGGGGAAAGACGGGTGAGGTCATACTGGCCTTGTTAACTGTTGGGAAAAAAAACAGGCAACAGAAAGGGGAATGTCAGATAAGTGTTTTACAGTTTAAAGATGGAGGTGTAGAGAAGTAAGGCATCCGGCCTAGAAAATTCTCAAGCCCTCCCAGGCGGCTTCCCCTTCCCCTCCCCAGCTCTGAGGACTTTGCTGAGGTGCCCGTGGACTTAAATGCCCTGCATTTGTTTATCACCCCTGCCTTGGCAGGGGATTATCCCCAGTTGTCACACCATTTGTGACGGTCCACAGTTGTCCTGCTATTGTGGTGGCTAATGGCGACTGGGTATTTTAAATGATGAAGAAAAGAGAAGTCAATGATCAAATCCAAAAACATTAGCCATAATAATTTTTTTTTGTCTTTTGAAAGTCCCTGGAAGAGAATAAGGAGACAGGCCTGGACAAGATTTCTGCTTTGCTTAATTACAAATAGACATATTATAGTAGATAATAATGATTGTATTAGTTTAGGAATTTCAAATATGACTCAAGTTTGAATATTATGAATATTATAATTATCAGGCTTTAAATGCAAATCTATCTCAAAAGAAAAATCCCCATCAGGTAAGATGATCTCATTGCATATTGGGGATATGATGATTGAGGTCGTCTCTGGCTCACAAGCGGCTTTGTGGGTAGCTCCACAATATTGCTGTTATTCTTGTAGTAGTCAGAGAAGAATTGATAGATGTTTATGGTTTAGCTGTGTCTTTCTTTATAAAACTGGTTTTGGATAAGTGTTTGATGACAGAGTAGACTGAAGAGAGGCAATTGATAGAATAATGAAAGGGCAGAGTGGGGTTCAAATTCTAGGTCTGCCACTTGTCTGACTTCATGGCCTTGGGTAGGTCAGACTCTCCTGGTCTCAGTTATCTCATCAGTAAAATGGTCTAATAATCTCTATCATGCAGCATTGTTATTAGGATTTAGAATAGTACTTGGATAATACTCAGTATAAGGATAGATTTATTATTATTATTGTGTGAGTAACAGGTCTTAGAGGTGGAAGACGTCTTCAAGATCTATTAGTTTAACCTTCTCCCATCTTACAGAAGAATAAACCATGTTTAAGAAAAGCTAAGCAAACAAGCAACATGCGAGATGGTGTCCGAGCTTGATGTGGTCAACATACTCTTGCTTCCCAGATGAGTAGATTTACCTCTTCCTTGCTATTTCTTGAGTCGAACCTTATATGTTGTCCAAAAAGCATGCAAAAGAAGAGTTTTCTGAAGTGTTTTGGGTTTTCTTCTCCTTTTTCTAATAAATTCTTTCTTGTCTTGAACCCTTGCATATTCCTTTCTCTGCTGATGCCACAGGCCTTATTGGTCTAGCTCCCCTCCAATTCCCTTCAGCTGGAATACTTTATTAGTTTATTACCCATTGATTCTTTCCTTTCTCAGCCTTGCTTTCCACAGAAAGGGTGGAATACTTGAGCGAAAAAATCATGCAACACATTTTTATCTACCTTTGTAGTTCCTAGCTTTGTGCTTTCATTGACCACTAAAAATTTATCTTTGTTTTTTCTTTATTTTCTTTTATTTTTCTTCTTTTTAATAAGGGGCAGATACAAGTTTGTCAACATTTTATGAGGCAGTACATTTTAAAGGGGCCCTTTCATCTATTAACATCATTTTATGTATAAAAGGATCTTTGAATGCCAAAGAAATCACAATATTAGATTTTAGGAGAGTTCTAGTCAAGAAAGAAATAGCAAAAGGGCATGGGCATTGTCCACATGGCCCACTTAAAATTGCAAAGGACCAGCAGAGGCCTATAAATGAATATCCAGGATCCATTAATCCAAGGAACAGGGTTTGGATTGCAATGTGAAATCGGACAATCTTAATCCATCAGGAGCCTAAATGTGGGACAGCAATGTTGAACTGATTTCACAGGGCTGCTATGAAGTTCAAATAAAATGGTATAAAGAAGTGCTTGAATGTTCTAAGGTTCTGTTAAAATATAATGAATTATGTTCCATATGCTGATATATACATATGTATATATGTATAAATTAGGTGTTCTATAAATGCTTACAGATATAACCACAACATATGTGTGTATATATATGTTTATATACGTATGTATGTGTGTGTATGTTAGTGCGTGTGTGTGTATTTGTATATATTAGCATACGAGACTTCTGTAAAACAATCATATCTCAGGACTGGAAAAAAGATAATGGAAATGACAATGATCATGGCTTCTAGTCATAGTCTGGTGAGCAATACACCCTAGTGTAATTTCAAATTATAATATAACAAAGAACTTTGAGAGTACAGAGAAGAAATTATTCTGGGTCTTTTCCTGACAGAGTACATGTGAACACTGCTACCACCTGCACTGACCCATCCCCTAAGTAGTTAGCCATAATATTGGACATATATTCACAAAGAACTTTGGATTGACTGATTGTTTAAAATATGTGGGGTAGCTCCCTAGAATGAGATCTTGCTGGAAAAACAGTGGTGCCAACATATGGAGTTGTGTAAAATTATTTTTTTAAAAAACACAAAAACCCAAATAGAAACCTGCTTCTCAGTCATTATTACCACATGCCTGATTCCTGAGCAAACATTGAACCATGTCCTTCCCTTGCTCAAGTATGGCTGAGTGTACAGTGGTCGCAGGAGCACACAGGTAGGCTGCTGCAGCTGGGCAAACATCATGCTGAGCCAGTACCACTGATGAGAAAACAGATTCATAGAGGCCAAGAAACTTGCCCGATATCATATGACAAATAAATAATAGAGACAAACATTTAAGACAAATCTGTCTTACTCCTAAACTCATGGCCTTTCCAACAAACATACAATCCTATATGTGTAAGAACTGTATATCTTATTGAGTAGAACTAGTAAGGTTAATATGGAAACAATGAACTTCTACCTTCTCTCTCCTCTCCCAAATAACTTTTATTTCTCCCTTACTGGTTCTCAAGCTCTGGTCACAGGTGAATTTCTTTTTCCAAGGTCCATAGACAGATACTAATTTGGGGGCACTTCAGTTATTGCATGGGGCCCAACCTCTGTTTTCTCAGATACAGGACAAGTCAGGTTACCCAAGTATTTCTGATAGTAATTTAATTGCTGTGCTTCCTTTGGTCTATTTCTACTCTTTGGCCCATTGTTTACCTCAGAGGGGAGCAAAGAATGAAATCAAGTTACAGTTTGACATTACAATGAAATTGCCAATAGAAATCAATGACTTGTCCCAAGACAAGCGAGGGTTTATGAGGCAGCCTAACGGTGTCCTTATATCTTTGCCTACCTCATTGTACTGCCATTCAAGCAGATTATACAATTTTCCTGTTGTACAGGGGTGTAGTCGGGACAAAAGAGAGTCTAAGTGAGTGTAATAAAGCTGGAAGTGGTAATACGGAAGACTTATAGAGGAAAGAATATTACAAATGTTGTTCTAATAAGAGTAGTCTGAGATATCTGCTAAGTGGACATTTATGTACACACTTAGCAGGTTTAGAAAGGGAGTACAGACAGAACAGATGAGGTTAAAGAGCTCACCTTTTCAACAGCAGGAGCCTAAATCTTAGTGGAAATGAAAAGAGTTATATTCAGTGCAGTGAAATGTCATTTTCATCCAATTTCTATTTCTGAGGACTTCTGCTTATTTGGATAAAGTGGCTGAAAAATACACTCAATTCCAAACAGCAAAGCCAAAATGGAGACCATGAAATCACAGAAGACACATATTCCTAATGCTGCACTATCCAGTATGGTAGCCACGAGCCATGTGTGGCTATTGAACTCTTGAGATGTGGCTAGCTTAAAGTAAGATGTGTTTTAGTTGTAAAATACATACAGACCTTCAAAGACTTAGTATGAAGAAAATAATGCAAAATATCTCATCAATGTTTTTTTAAATATTGCTTACATTTTTGAACGATAGTATTTTGGATTCACTGGGTTAAATAAAATATTAAATTAAAATAATTCCATCTGTTTCTTTTTACTTCTTAGAATCTATCTGCTAGGTAAAATTACATATGTGGCTTGCATTACATTTTTGGTGGACAGCAGTGGCCTAATGTCATGCATAAGTGATGTCATCTAGGAGTCAAATTTCAAGAATTTGGTCTCATTTAAATCAGAGTGCCAATTTGCATTCTGCTTATGTGGGATATGGATTTGCAACCTCCATTGTGATATGCGTCTACACATACATCCATATTCATGCATGCATGAAGAATCTCATCACCTTCAGAATGAGAGGAATCATCCCAGTAAATCCAAAGTTGTTCTTTTCTAGTTCTATGGTCAGCTTCTGAAGTCGGGAGAGCTATGTCCCACAAGAAATGATGCTTTCCTTTATATTTTTGTTTTAGTAAAACCCCCAGCTCCAAAGAGCACGGTTTGGAATAAGCTGCTGGAACAATTTATTCTTTTCTCTTCATGGATTAGAGAGGTGGTACTTGGAGCAGCTTGTTAAAGAGAAGAGCTTGGCCCTTGCCCTTGCTCTGTGTTTAATGATCCTCTCTTCATGTGCCACCTCTCTAATCTGCAGAGAGATAGGTACAAATTGTATCTATAATGTTATATTACTTAACAGTGTAATGTATGATAAATCATAGAATTGCATCCCTACCTTGTAATTGGTGAGATGTGTTGCATGAGAGATCCCCTAATTCAATAGAGAGTGGTTGCTCTTATGTATAACTGCCTCTCTGGATCAAACCAATTCAGTCTGCAAGTGATGAGGGGAGAGTTAAAGCTTTTTTAATTAAAAAAAGCAAAAATATGACTTAAAATGGCTTTATAGGCCCCTGCATTCAAATGACTGCTTAATAATCGTCTACTTGAATGCAGCCTCTTTTTTCCCTTTTTCTGTAGGCAGCAGGGATAGGCTATCTGTGGGAAATGGATACCTAACAGGACATGCATTAAGTGAATATGGTCTCTTCCAGGTAATCATTGCTCGTGATTTGTTAGCCCTGGCCATGTGTGTTTATTGTCTTTAAAATCATTGCCTTCTTACTCTTACTCCTATGCGTGTGTTCTATTCTCAACACTTTTTGTTTTTGTTTTAAATTCATTCCTTTCACCTATGTGGCTCACTCCCTGATTCTTCATAGTTCTTTCACAGTATTTTATTTTCTTATTTCCTTGAACTTCTAGGCTTATTTTACTTTTTAGCACTGCCTATTTTAGTGGCCTCTCTCCTCAGCAAATAACCCTCTTAACTTCACAAGTATTACTGGCAAAGCAAAGAGTATCAGAGCATTGATCACTGCAGAAAGATGGAGTGCAGGAGACTGCATCTTTATTCTCCAGAATGCAATGACGCTTTAGTAGCAAGCCACAAAGGTGCAGAAATGAGTGGGGACAGTGATATCTTGATTGTTATTGTAAATGCTGACACGTATTTTTGGCCACCTGAAAACCTCCAGCTAACACTACAGATAGTTTGATCACTGACTATTCAGAAATTACTTATGAAGACAACCAAAATAAAATTTGACAGGCAAGTTTAATTAAGTCTGTTACAATTGTTATGACTCATACAAATTAGGCTGTTCCAGCTGGATGGGGCCATAGACATAGCTAATCTTTCTGGAAGAGCTGAGGAAACTTGGGTGAAATAACTGACACTAGGTTCACTGATGTCTTGAAAGAAATCTGGTCTGGAGTCTGAGTTTCCCAGCATCTCAGTCCTGCCTTCATTCCATTCCTTCACAGAATCTGCCTCAGAAAGCTCTCCTTTAGGAGCTGAATTCTATGATATGTTGTTTCAGGCTGAAATATATCTGATAAAAATTGTCAGGTACTCATCGCTTGCAATGCTCCATTCATCATTATGTAAATAAGTGAGATCCCATGACCTGATTTTTCATTTTTTAAATTTTTGGATGCATTTATTTTAAAGAAAGATAGAACAGATTGTGTGGTCTTATCTTAATTTTATCACTTCTCAACTCTGACTTTCTGAAAAGAGTAGAAGGGTAGCTTTTTGACATGAGTCATTGATTCTGTCCAAACAGACCTGGGAATATCACCAAAATCACAGCTTGGCATAACCTACTTAAAAAAGTAGTAGGTTTAGAGGTGGTGTTGCCTCATGGTTTTCGATTACATCTGCATTGCTTTTTCTGTGTGCTACTGTTTCACATCTTAATAAAGGGAAACAATTCATTTGGTAAATAATCTATAATACAATTTCCAGAGAGTACTCTGCCATTTCTCAACTGCCAGATATATTTTATTTTTCCTCCGCATGCAACCAAGGAAAACAAGGTTGCAAAATGATGCCAGCTTCTGCTTTTCAGCTACGAGATGTCAATAGCCCTTGATTTTGTTGCTGTTGACACTAATTTCTGCCAGTTCAAAAAAAAGTGTCACAAAAACAAATTGCCTTTAAACATCCTATCGTTATTCACACAGTATTCTTGTGAGAGGACTTTCAATATATTTGCCGTCGTTTTTGAAATCACTTTTAATCACTAATATTCAGGCCCTTAGAAAGGCTACTCAGACTCTATTTTTTATTTCCTCTGAGTCTTTTTTTTCTTGTGTTTTCATAGTGATATTTTTACTATAAAGTCGCATTCTTGTCTAGGACAATGGCATCTTGTTTTTAAAGCAAACAAACACTAGACAATTTGTTTTGAAAATATGTGGGATGATGACAAAGTCATAAGAATTTCAGAGAAATGTCAGCACTAGTGTTGAGAGAGCTAGTTCTCATGTGTTTCTTATATGAAAATAGAATTTGGTTCCTATGTACTGACAGCCTCCGTGCAGTGCAGAAGTTTCTTTGTTTTTGCTGTGCATTGTCTTCCTCTTTTCACTGTAAGCCCACTTGATGGTTTCGAAAGATCAATTCTACTTTGCAGTGAATGTGTCTCTTAACCTTTTTCCTAGAAACCGAAACAGTATACAAGTGAGTCGCACAAAAGGGGGGACTCTAAGATGAACGGCAAGGAGGCAAAGGTTTATATTATAATTCATGTAGAAAAGAGCATTTTCACTAATCAGTACCCAGATCATACATTTGTAAAAATAACTGCCTGACAGGTGAAAAATCTATTTTTTGACAGCATACTTTTAGTTTTAAATCAATCCAACACAATAGTTCCTTTTTTTTTGCTTTATACAAACTCTCTTTCACCTCTTGATAAACTGTACCCCTGTGAGCCATAGAATGTTTCAGATTCCTATCCTTTTCTGTGTTGCAGCAATATTTTGAGGGCAACGTAAAGCAGATTCATTTGGCAGAATGTTTTTATATGCATATCAGTGCAAAGCCAGGGTTTAATAATGTTGTGGATTAAAGGCTCTGTCCAAAACTTTGTAATGCACTGTGAAATACTTGCAGTGCAATTTGGACTCCTGACCCTCTGAGGCCTCTCTGAGGTATTCTATTTTAACCCGGTGCATAGAACACAATGGTGATAAATCCTGAAGCAGATTAAGTAATTTCCCCATGGTGGTGTTTCTACTGGAGTTTCGAATAACCCAGCACAGGTATTCAAAGTCTTGATATATTTGGATATTGCAGATTGTATCACTCTGTATGAAAAAAAAAAAAAAACAACAAGATTCTGGCAGGGCAGCATCATCCACTTTGACCCTCTTGTAAGAGTGTAAATGGATGCCATCTTGAGCTGACTGAATGCTAATTATTTTGCCACTTCTGAATCCTTAAAAAATAAAAGAAAGAGAAGAAAAGATGGCCCATTTGCATGCTAAAAATATGCGAAAGACTGTATGAAATGGAAGCCGGGGACGTTATGACACTCTCAGGTCTCAGGATGCCATTGGGGATTTAATTTGCTTTTCTCTTTTGCTTGGAGATAGTCTTTGGCCTAAGAAACTTTGGCTAGTAAAGTCTCTGAGGTCCACCTGAGACAGTGTTCATGAACATCAATACCTGTGGGCAGCCAAAAAGTGTGTGCCAGGCTCAGAGCTGGGACTTGTAAGTGTCTTGAATTCAAGTCTAGGAAGAGAGAGTTTTCATAGTGTCTTCTCAGTGCCAACACCTTTGTAAAATAAAGGTCAGATCTACATAACGAAACAAAAGCAGGGCCAGATCAGGAGGAAGGGGAGTTGTTTAATCCAGGAGACCAAGAAACTTTGGAGATTTGATTAAAAACCCACGTTTTCCTGGGAATAAGCATCTAATTAGTGTGGAAAATCTAAATGTGCCCATTACTTGTTTTGCCCCTTTCCACAAATGACAAGTCCTCTCATTAAACACATTTTAAAAAGCAGAAATTATGGGCTTGAGCCGAACAGTATATGGGCCACTCATTTCTCTGCTCCTATGAAGAAATGAGCCATGGGCAATATTGTCATTATGACGAAAGAACACTTGGCAGTATCATGCTGACAGCACATTAAGAAAAATAAGCAAGGCAAGTAGAGTTTGAGAGACCCTGTCTCCAGAAGCTCCAACCACTGTTTCTCAGACCAAACTGCAGGGTCCTGTCTAGTGGCCAGTCCACTGGGGGAGGGGGTAGGTGGGATGTGCAACCCCAGAAAAGAGGAAATGAGCCTGTACGAGTGTGCAAAATGATGTGTGCATGTGTGGTTGTGGGGGTGTGTTTGTGTGTTTGCGTGGTGTGTGTGAGAGCAGATGTGCACAGACACTTGTGTAGAGGACCTGTGTATATATAGATAAGTATGTATGTGTAATGGGTGTGCAGGTAGTGTGTGTGTGTTTTAAAAAATTATATGCCATTACCCACGCTTTAATAAAATAACAAACACCTTGCTTCTCCCTCACTCCCTCTGCTTCTCCTGAAGTCTTTGATTCTGCTCATAGGTATTGTAGTTTGTTACCATGAAAAACAAGAAAAAAAATAAAGAGCTTACTCCTTCTTAATGCTGTTAGGGTGAAAATATGATTATTCCCTTCATGTCTTTTGATGGAGGTGTCAAGAGCACACAGTGGCTGAAGAACCTGCTCTTGCACATTGAATTGGGGAAATGAGAGCATGAGTTGAGTAGACGTGGGTCAACATCACATTAAAGAATGTGTCCGACGCTCCTTACTGTATTACCGTTTTTCATTCTTCTCCTAGCTTTGAGGTCTCACCATCCCAGCAATGATTTCTCCATGAAAGCTCTTACTTCCTGCTCTCATTTTCCTCTCGGTGTTTTCTGACATGGTCTGCATTTTTTTTTCCTCATTATGTGCACCTCTAATTTATAAATAACATACTATAGATTCAGTATTCCAGAACCCCAAGCTTCAAGCTTAAAATCACAGAATCTTAAAGCCAGACAGGACCTTGGGGTGTTTTAATTCAGTTCCCTTATTTACAAAGGAGCACATTTAGAACAGATTCTTTGGAGGCACCTGGCTGAACCCAACTATCCCAGCAAGATCATAGGGTTGACAAGAATACTTCACTGTAAACTGTGGCAGTCTATGTCATAGCAGTGACGAGAAACAGCACAAAAGGCATTACCTTTAGGAGATTGAATGTGATAACTTACATTTGTGAAAGTGCTTTGTGAGCTGTAAAGTGGTAAATGCATAAAGGGTAAGATGTTTCTTTACTTTTTTTCTTTTATAACTAATAATGTCCTGGGTAAAAGTTGTACTATGACTTTTGAGACTAGAAAACCTAGTGAAAACTGAAAAGTCTAGGTGCATCTTCTAAAGAAGCCTTCTATTGTGTCTTGGAATTCTTTGGTAGTTAATTTTTAGAAAGCTGCTTTTAACATTCAGCACTTTAGGCAGGAAGGAGTCATTATTCATACAGTTACAGAGAAAGAACACTGGACTGCTGGTTTGCAGGCCCGGATTCCATTCTGGCTTTGAGATTCTGCCATATTTATTCACTTGGTGACTGAAATGATTGTTAATCATTTAACTTATATAAAATTGAACTCATCATTCTCTTTCATCCAAATATGATTCTCATCTGCTATCTACCACAATGAATGGAACCACCAAGTATCCAGTAGCCCTACCCAGAAATATGGAAGGCATACTTCCCTCCTATTTCTTTCCTACTTCCTCCTCCTTTTCCAGTTCTCTCCCATCACCAGGGTCAGTCAGTTTCACTTCTAAATAGGCCTTCAACTATCCTCACTGCTATCATCCTCATCTTTATTTCTCACCTTTGTTTTAGTTCTTACTGGTCTCTTTCTCCAGCCCTGCATCTTACTCCTTCCAGTTCTGGCCAGGCTGATTCTACAAATTATAAATTTGATTAGCTCACCTCCCTGTGTAATACCCTCCATAACTTCAGAATGCTCTAAGGAGGAAGTTTAAAGTTGTCGCCTTGATCCGGAGGCTGTTCATAACATGGCTTCTGCTGGATTTTCCAATTTCTCACCTCAGTCTACATTCCAGTCTTCATGATCTGATTTTGTTTCTTGAACAAATTATCTTACCTCTCACCTCCAAGCTTTCATACATGCCATATCTTTCACTGAATGCCTAACACTAAACTCTCCATTCTCATTTTGTTACTGTTATATGCTTGAATCCATTCTATCTTTCAGGTCTCTGCTTAAATGTCCCTTTTTCTGGAAGCCTTTTTTTTCTGCTCCCCTTCCAGCACAGTATCTCTCCACTTCTCCTACTAGAGCACTGATGACAAATTGTTAAACAGTGCATGTTCCCCACTATATCATGAGCTTCACATGATTAGGGACCAAGTATATATAATTTTTATGTCTTCAGAGCTTACTCCAGTGCCTCATACATAGAATGTGTTCAAATAAATGTATCTTGAATAAATGATCATATAAATGTCAGTGACTTATTATATGACCTTGAACAAGTCACTTATCTTGTTTGGGCCTCTATTTTATTTATGACTAACACAAGAACATTGAATTAAAATGGTATAGAGGTAGGTTACAGTTTTAGCTATATGAATGTATAATTATATGTTTATTGACATCAAAAATGTGATAGAGCTTTCAAAATAGCTATGAGTTGGCTATACTTTTATATCTTTGATTTGACCTTAAACATTGAAAAAATTTGTAATCTTTGCTTGCAGCTAGAACATATTATATACCACCTGCTAAATGTCTTTCTAATGAAAACAATAAATGACCACTATTAATGCTAGAGATCAAGAAGAGTTTGCATCCTTGCAATTTTAGGTTTTGTGGGCTTTGTGGACATGTGAAAAGAAACTACAATAAATATGTTTTTATTGAAGAATTTGGGTCCCGTCTAAAAGAGAGCAAAATGGCTTAGAAGAAAATGCATATTCAGTTTTTCTTTAGGTTAATGAATAGTTGCTTGACTATAATAGACTAAAGATGGGAGCTAGTTAATATTTCTTTCAACTAAGTTGAAACTTTAGAAGTTGAATCATTAATATTTATATAGTGGCTAAGTCTTAGGTCTTTAATTTTATTCTTAAGTGAGAAAATGTAATGTATTTTGGTGGGTCTACAGATTGTCCATGTGAGGAAGCAGTTGAGCTGAGATAGTGCTGATGGCAAAGGGAAGCAACAAGTATTTGAATATAAAATATGCAGAGAAGACATTTTTGAGCTTCTTGTTCATAGTTTTTGGATGATCCCAAAGGTGAGAAATGCACATAATCTACTGTCAGAGGGAGCCAGTTTTGGGGAGCCATCATGCAAATCAACAGACATAGATGCCACATTTCCTCTCCTGAGAAGCTGAGAAAAGGTCAAAACTTTATACTGCGAGAATGATCCAATTAAATACCGATATGAAGCCAGCACTCTATGTGCCCAAAAAAACAATGCTAGCTATGCATTCTTATCAGTGTCTCTTTGAAGACCCCCTCAAGCTTAACCCTGTAATCATTGTCTTGGCTTTTTCTGATTCAGAAATATAATCAACTTTCCAAGGTTTTTTGTCCTTGACTTTTCATATTTTACCCTTTTTTGTTTTGTTGTGCTTGCATTTTATCATATCTATTCTATAGTATTATGTTACTGGAATTAACAACTCTGCATCAAGGATTATTTTTCCGATGTATTGCCTTCTCGGATAAGAATTTATTCCTTAGACTTCCTGCCAATCTGCAGTTGTTAGAAAACGATATGCTACTTTGAAGAGCTGGATACCTTTAGATGAGGAAAGAAAATTGTGAGAGAAAAATAATTTTGATCTGAGACTGAAATTCAGACAAGGGGACTGGTGGTGGTGTTTGAGCAGACAGTGTACCAACATGGCTCTGTATTAGAGAGAAGTGCCAGCTTACAGCAAACAGAAGACAACTCAAGCAACAAAATAAAACTAGGCCTACCTCTGCTTATTCAAATACCACCCACAACTTTCTGGGAGAAGAACATATGCAGAGCATATTTGAAAACATTATAAGGCATGCATAAAGTACAATATTAGTCAATTTTATATGCTCAGTTGCATGAAATCTGTGTGTTTAAAAAATATAATAATTTGCATTTCATGGCTTTTGATAACCTCAGGAGTGCACTTGAAATTCAGCACATGCCCACAGCACCTCCCAGCTCACCCCATTTTTAACTGAAGACCAATGGTTTCTATTAAGGGATCAGGCAGGGCCTCTGACAAGCCAGTCAATAACTATGTGAGGTTACTTCATTAATGCTATAATGGCTGATAGAGTGAGAGGCAAAAAACAGGTTCCTGACAGCAGCAAATGAAAATGATAGAGATTCCTGAAGCAATGCGCCTTTCCTTTGTCATTGTCTTTTGCTTCGCTTATTCAAAATGTGGCATTTATGTATTCAGTCTTGATGAATGTTGCAGGCTTTAAGTACTTTTTCCATCTCTAATGCAGTGCCGATTGCACATTGTTCTCTCTTTCTCTCTCTCTCCCCCTCTCCCTCTCTCTCTCTTTTGCTATAACCTCTGCTGTCAAGGCATTGCAGGCTGAAGGGTTGCAGGCACTGGCTAAATAGCTTTTGTGCTGTAAATGGTGCAGGTGATGGGACAATGCATCATTAAGTGCTGGCCAGGCCATAGAGCAGAGTGGGACCCTACACCTAAGTGGGGCTGGTCCCCCTGGCCCTGCCACACTCTTACCTTTACTTGGAAATCAGGCAGAAACCTCCAAGGAAAGTGTAGACGTCTCTGTGGAGTTCAGACAGTGATGCGATTAGGAGAGAAAGCTCACTGAAAGTGACTCAGGAGGAGAAGTCACATGGAAAGGGCACTTTAAGTAGCCACGTTCAGAACCCCACACAGGTCTGGCTAGGATGTGCTGATGCGAGTGCTTGGCCTCTAAAGGCTGAAGTTCTTTCCAGTTTATAAGTGCCTTGATGGGCACAGGCTGTGTTCTGGTCTTTGCGGGGAATCACACACTTTATTTGAATGAATGAGAGGGAATACAGACTGGCAGGTCTCTGGCATCAATGAGAGACAGCTTTGGGGAAGCTAGAGTGAAAAGTGCAGGTATTTCCTGAATTGCTGCTGGATCCTTTCTTTGACAAGGGTCATAGTCAGACAAAGGATAGACGTGTAAGAGGGCCAGAGTTGAGAGCTTCATGGTGCCCCTTCCCATGTGATTTTGAGTAGCCTAACTGGTCAGACTTCCAGCAGCCTTTGCACCTTTGGTGCCATGATAACTATGATCTATGTTGGAGAGGGAAATATGATAAACTAACTGATACATACATATATTTTAATTTCAATAGATTTCACCTGTGAATTAATTTACTTCGTGGAGTGCTTGGATTAAGCTGGGAGAACATCAGAACCACATCAGCATTATCAAAGGCAGGGAAGGATAAAAAATGTGATGACCCCCAACTTTCTATGGCTTCCCCACAACACAACTTGGGTGGCAGGACATAGCATCAAATTGCCACCATGTATTTTAAGAAAGGACTCATATCTTTTGTTAAAGAGTCTGTATCCAAACATAAACAAACAAAAACCAAGCACCCCATAATTAGGTGCATAATTATAGCCTGGATGTACAGGCGACTTGCCTGGCCAGAGCACCTTAGGAGAAAGGATTGACCTTTATGTTTTTGTGGTTCTGTCACAGAATGTGGTGATGCTCTTCTATCTTTATTTGCTGCAAAGGACCATAGCAGGATTTGTTGTCTACTTCAAGGTTGAGCTGGCCTGAACTACATACATAGTATTATAATTGAGCAGCCTCATTTACTTTGATAATTATAAAATTTTATTTTCAGTGTGCAAATTTTCATTGGTTTTTACCAAGTACTTGCATGATAGGCATTATTCTCTCTAGTTTGTAAATGTTATAGACTAAATTGTCCCTCATCCCAAATTACTGTTAATGTCCTAACTCCTAGTACCTCAGAATGTGACTGTATTTGGAGATAGAGTCTTTGAAGAGTTAATTAAATTAAAATAAAGTCTTTAGTGGGGACCGTAATTCAATCTGGCTGGTGTTTTTATTAGAAAAGGAAATTAGAACACAGAAAGATACAGACAGAAGACCATGCAGGCAGAAGATAGCCATTGCAGGGGCCAAGGACTTGGCCCTCTGAAGGCTTGCTGAAAAATCAACATGCAAAAAGCAGATGAATTGGAGAAAAGGCATACACATTTATTTAAGGCTTATGTATTTAAGGTTCTTTGTGTATACAAGAGCCTTCGGAATGAAGACCCAAAGAAACAGGGGGAATTGTCTATTTGTATGCTTAGGTTCACGAAGTATGGATAGCAGTATAGAAATGTGGTTGGACAAAAAGGGTTTGATCTAATGCTAATAGCATGAGTGAGGAAGCCCAGCAAGGCCTGCCTGCCTGGATTATTCGTGCCCTCTCTAAGCTTGCATTCCTTCCTTATGGGTGTAGGCAGGGCCCTCTCTGGAGTGGGGGTCATATAGACCTACAGTCAAACAAGGTAGGTCAGATAATGTTTTCGTGGACAGTTTTTACACAGAAAGGTGGAGGGAACAGAGTAATACTTTCAGGTTTTATGGCTGGCTTTAGGGAAAAGGGGTTCTGATATCTATGACTCATCTTGGGGAAGAGGAATTCTAGTGTCCATGGCTAACCTTGGAGGAGAATGGGACTGACTGACAGGAGGGCAGGAGAAGATTGGAGAAAAACTTTTGCTTCTGAGGCTTTCATTTTGGGGTATTGTTTTCTGAACCCCAACATCTACAAGCCAAAGAGACATCCTTCAGAAGAAACCAACCCTGCTAACACCTTGATCTTAGAATTCTAGCCTTCAAATTTACAAGAAAATAAATTTCTGTTGTTTAAGCTACTCAGTAATAAATCTTGTACTATGAGAGGCTCACCAACTTGGTCAAACTGACAGTGTAGCTTACTTGGTCAAGTTCCCTATCATCTGTCCCCAGTGATGAGCATGTTAATGAAATGAGTGCGTTCTCTGTATCCGTATTTAGATATTGTCAAACTGCTTGCCAAAATAGTCATAACAGCTTCTCCCAACAATAAAGTGTGAACATCCCCATTTAAAAAAATACAATCCACCAACACTAAATATTGTCAGGATTTGTCATTTTCTCCTAGTCTAATAGGAGTGAATAGTGTCTCACGGTTGTTTGAAGTGCCCTCTTAACAACCACAGTCACAATGGCCAGCACTTATTTAGCATGTATCAAATGTCAATTTCTGTACTATTTGTTTTACATCTTTAATCTCCACAGTAGTTCTGTGAAGTAAGCATAGTGACTATCATCTATATTTTGTAGATAAGAAAGTTGATATTTAGAAAGATTAAGTAAATTGCTCAAGACCAGACAACTACCAAGTGATTAAACAAGAATAAGAATTTATCTTATTCCAAAGCCTATGGTGTTAGTTTGGGTTTCCACAAAAGCAGACCTCGAGATAGAGACTTGGGGACAGGCAGTTATTTCAGAGTCTATCCCAGAAGGTGCACCTGGGATTATGGGGAGAGCCAGATAAGACTGAGGGGTCAGTACAGGGTATGTTAATGATCAAATTACCACTGTGGGAAATTGGGGATCCATCTTTCTGAGGGCTCCTTTGAGGATTGGTGCACCATGAAATTATCCCACCTACTTATGAAGAACCCCGGGGTATTCCTCTTCTGTCTCCTATTCCTCATTGGTTGAGTTTTGGGTGGCTCTGCCTGAGGACTGACCAACCTCCCTCAGCCCAGAGAAAGCCCTCAATCACAGAAATAGAGACATCAGGTCCTTGAGACAATCCATTGCCACTGCAGGGGAACACAGAGGTAGGCCAATGTACTGATAGTGGATTGACACTCACTCTGCCCCTGGCTATATTGCCACCTGTTGCCACCTGCTAAAGCAGGAGATATCTCTGCACCAGCTTCTTCCTCTCAGGGCCCAAGAAGAAGTTACTACATTTAATATCTGTGTGTGTGGTTGATTTATAATTGATGTGACTTTTCTTACGGAAGTTGATACACAGTATTGCACCTCCCCGAAATTGTCTAACTTTCTATATGATGGTTTTTTTTTGTCATACTTATTCTTTCCTGGTTTTAATTACTTTGTATGTCATAAGACTCATCATGTAGTTTTGATAAAGTGAGGGGGAAACGCCAATTGCTTCACTGCTTTCTTGTGAAGTGTATAAAATAAATCATCTCTAAACTCTGAGGTGGTTTCTGTATTTATAAAGATGCATTTTTTTAATTCTAAAATAGCTTCAAGGCCGGGTGTAGTGGCTCACCCCTGTAATCCCAGCACTTTGGGAGGCCAAGGCAGGTGGATCACCTGAGGTCAGGAGTTCAAATCCAGCCTGGTCAACATGACAAAACCTCATCTCTACTAAAAATGCAAAAATTAGATGGGCGTGGTGGTGGGTGCCTGTAATCTCAGCTACTGGAGATTACAGTAGCTGTGGTTCTGATGTTCTGCCAGCTTAATCCAAGCACTCCACGAAGTAAATTAATTCACAGGTGAAATCTGTTGAAATTAAAATATATGTATGTATCAGTTAGTTTATCAGCTACTGGAGGAGGCTGAGGCAGAAGAATCGTTTGAACCCAGGAGGTGGAGGTTGCAGTGAGCCGAGATCGTACCACTGCACTCCAGCCTGGGTGACAGAGCAAGACTCTGTCTCAAAAAAAAATAAATAAATAAATAAAAGATGTAAAAAAGCTTCAAATAAGGTCATGGATATAAAACGGCCCACAAATTAAAACTTTACTAGAAATCTGACTAGGGATAATAAAAACAAGGCAATATGTATAAAAGAAATAATAACAGTAATTTAAATTTGTGTGGTACTTTGGGGTTTTTAAGCATTTTCCTGTTATTTCACCAGAACTGATTAACAGGAAAATAATACCTGCTTATATCTTGTTATTCTATTTTGTAAATGTAAAAATGAAGGCTTAGAATGCTAGAAAGGCCTCGCCAGGATTACCCAGTGATTTGGAGACCATGGTCGAACCTCATCTCTGGATGGCTGAAACCCAACCCTATTCTAATTGAACCACATTAGAGCTTTCCAAAATGTGGTTCACAGACAACCAGCATCAAAATTGCTGGGTTTATTTTCTAAGAAAGCAAATCCTAGACCTTACCTCAGGGGTTGAGCCTCTGATAAAATTTCCTGTGTACCCATATGCAAAGGTGTAATACATTTTAAAGGCATGTGTTGACTCTTGGGTGTCACAAGGGTCAGGACACTCTCAACATCTCTAGAGATGGTCTTGGGGACGTGCTAGCCACCTGCAACCCACTACTCATGCTTAGACAGGCTCTTCACTGCCAGTATGTTTTTGTTCCCACCCATGGTGGTCAAGATTATATCAATGTAGAGAAGCCAAAATTGCTCTAGGAGAAAGAGCACATTTGTGGTCATCCTTTCCATGCCAGTAATATCTTTAACCAAAAGGATTTACCAACGGGCATGCAGATAGGCTGATCATGCAAATCTGGATAACCTTTTAATTTATTAAAAAATTAGTAAATGATTCCCAACAGCATGTCTGAAATACAAAGACAGACTATTGTGTCATTGATGAAGTGTGTCACTGAAGTGAGTTTTAAACACTTCCTGTAAATCTTGTAGAATTTTAGGAGGCCGACCTATTCAATTTTATTTTCTGTGCCTATCAAAGCTGTACTATGGTTAACGTGTTCTCTGAAACCTTTTGGGGCAGCCTGAACTGATTTCTGCATCATCAAAATGAACTGCAGATGAGATATTCATGGTAATCCTTGATGTCCAAGATTATTGCCAGAGGCCATGGCAGTTGTCCAATTGAGAGATGACAGGAGTTTAGACATTGATGTGACAGCGGGGATGGTCCAAAGGAACTTGACTCTGTATTTTGAAAGTAGAGCCAACCAGATTTCCTGATGGTTTGAATGTGAGGCATAAGAGAAAGAGAGGGGTCACGGATAACACCAAAGTTTTCTCTCTGAGCCACTGAAATGATGCAGTTGAAGTAAGCTAAGATTTAGGGGGCTGAAGATATGCAGGCTTTGTGAGAATCAGTTTGGGACATTTTATGTTTGAGATAGCTCTTATATATCCAGGTAAGAGGTCATGTTAGACTGGTGAGTTTAGTCTTTGGGAGACAATCTGGACTAAAGATAATAATTTGCCAATCATTGGCATATAATTTGAATTTAAAGCCACAAGACTTGATAAACTCACTTAGAAAGTGAGTTGTAGATTGAGAAGAGAAGAGGAGGTAGGACTAACTAAACTATGGGGCACTTAACTGAGGTCAGGAAGAAGAGGAAGAGTCAACTTGACTGGACAGGAACTAACAGGGAGATGTGTGATGTCCTGCACATCAAGGGGATGATGGAGAAGATTGAGGCAAAAGGAATGGCCTCCCGTCAAATGCTGCTGCTAATTGACTACTGGATTTAAAAATGTAGAATTCATTGGGGACTTTATAAGAGCAGTTTTTATAAAGAATAAGGGCAAGAACCAGCTTGAAATATGTTGAAGAGACAAGGGAGGAAAGGAGCCAGGGCCTGTGTTTATTTCATTTCTATTTAACATGTCACCTGCAAAGTTAGGTCCAGAGGGCTGGCCTTCTGTTATGCTAGTCTAGCATCTTGGAAGCATGGTCCTAAGATGACCAGGAATTTAACCACTGGGACAGAATGCCAGCAACCTGGAGAGGACTCAAATGACCATTTTTACCAGGCTGACAACTCATAGCCATCATCTAGAAGCGCTTCCCTCTGTTTGTGGGGAAGATGATAATTGGTCCCAAAATAGCCTATTCGGCACCCAGCACAGTGCCTCATACATAGTAAGTATTTAATAGCTTTTTGTGGTCTGAATGGATTTGTAAGAGAATGAATGTGCTTGGGTATATTTGGAGCAAATTATCCATGTTTGGTCAATTTTCTTTTTCAAATAAAAGATCTACAAATGATTGCTAGCAAAAATAAATAAATAAAGCCAGGGTGAAAAAAAAACCTGTTTTAGACAAACACATTGTGTCCTGAAAGATCTATTCTGTCATGCCAGCAGTCTCATTGGCTGTGATTTGTATATTAAGAAGATTTTAATTGCTCAGGTAAGTGCCTGCACCTGCTAAGACATTGTGTATTAGAGTACTTTATTCTAATCCTTTACAATACAGGGCACACTTCACCCATAAAATTATTCTCTGCACAATTATCACTCTGTTTTGCTGAGGTAGAAAGTGCAACTTAACACTTTGGGTTTCACTCATTATTATTAAAATCATGGAAATTAGGATCACTGAGTAATGCTTGTGCAGTTAACTGCTGAATTGCCCTCGTCCTTTCTGTTCCTCTTTTGCTTGCACCAATGATCTGGACTTGAGTGAGTTTTTACTTTATCTGTAAGCATGGTGAGGACCTGATTGTTTTCAGCACAAAAGGTGTTATGAATTCCCAGCAGAGGTTTTCTGTTGAGGAACATATAAGCTAACTGGTTTTCATCTTTGTTTTTCAAATGATGTATATTTTTTCTGACTATACAAGAATTACAAAAGGAAAATTTAAAATAATTACATATAAAAAGTAGTGGAAAATTTAGAAAGTATGGGGAAACACAAAATTATTCATAATACATTATTATTCATATGTATTTTGTGTACTTCCTTCCAGTTTATTTATAAATACAGATAGTGCATAAAGCACAAACACACTCACATCCATAGAAGCACACACCATCTCAGATTGGAATATAAGTAAAACTTTTCTTTTTCTAAGACAGACTACAGCAGGGGTTGGCAAACTATGGCATGTAGGCCATATCCTGCCTATTATTATAAATAAAGTTTTATTGGAATATAACCACGCTCATCTGTTTACATATTGTCTGTGGCTACTTTCATGCTACAAGGGTGGAATGGATAGTTGTAATAGAGACTGTATGATCTGCAAAGTCAAAAATATTTACTATTGGCTTCTTATAGAAAAAGATCTGTTCATCATAAATTATTATAATAACATTTGATACAGACCTTCCACTGAGAACTAGGTGTTTTTTTTATTGCATTATTACTTTATCTAGAGGTCAGCACTCAGATTTTGTGTCTTAGCTGTGGTCTGGTTTGATCCAGCTCATCTATATAACTTACCCACTTCAAGTAATGTCGCATTTCTTGACCCATTTTTTACCCACATTCCCAAAGTTTAGCACTTCCCCGATTGCCCACGCTCCCAACAGTGGTGATCTAGGAATGATACAAGAGCCTGCCCTGCCTTTCTCTTGGAAAGTCAATATGCTTTAATATGTACCTTGACAGATTCTGAGTCAGTGGGCTTGGAACTGCATTTCAAAAAAAGCATCTCTTCGTGATTCTGTTGTATGTTGTTCATAAAACCTTATTTTGAGAAATACCATCATAGGCCTTTGCTTTCCACCTGCCCTACCAAACTTACCTGCTTTCTCTTCCAACCGCTTAGGACTTTGCTTTCTGTTAGGAATTGAAAAATCCATTGGGAGTGATAAACTAAACACACACCCCCTAGGGAGTATCTTTTTGTTCCCTTAAGATTTCCCAGAGACAGAGTCTTAACCGGAGAAATGGTTCTTCTGAACGTTTCAAACCAGTAGCACTTGAGTGTAGAAGTTTAGACAAGTGGATCTAAAGATACCTCTAAAGATATGAGTGTGAAATTCTGTGCTTGGACCAGCCCTATTGAATGCTGACTGTTTAATAGGTGCTATATAAGTTTGTGAGATATCCTAATTATTAAACAAACAAAACCAAGCAGTGAGTTGACACATAAGGCAAATCTTCATTTGTCAGAAGTACTTGGTATTCATCTTAGTTTCCGTAGTTCATATTTTGTTTCATTTCATCCATTAGCTTCTGTTTTTTAAACACAGATATCCTCCAAAACATCTTTGGGCATAGCACAGGCTCTATGTCAGGATGAACACTGATTTGTAGTTATAACCATATTATTTAGGTTGCAAGTAAAGTAACTTTTTATCAAAAGCTTAAATAAGTTTCCCTCTATGTGCGTTGGCTACAAGTACTAAAAACAATGGTTTATTTTCTTCTCTAACTTACGACCATGTCTTTATCATCTCTTACAGATTTGTAAGAACTATAAGCCCTCGGGTTAATATGTCATTTTCTCCATTGCCCTGCCTTTAGGCAGCACAAACATGAAAAACAATCATTTGGATAATTATTATTCTTTTAAGAAGCCTAGTATACCCAGTATTGGTTTAGGCATGATGAGAGAATATAGAAGCACCATAAAGCATAGTATCTGTCCTAGAATTGCTTGTAATATGACTAAAGAGAAAAACAATTACGTATCTTACAATTGGGGCACAACTTAGGGCAGTAGGGTTAGAGCGTTGTAGTTCAATGTTTTAACATTTATTCAAACTCAATCAGTAAGTGTTTATTGATTGCATATTATGCACAGGTATTATACAAGTAGTGAACAAAAGAGCCAAAACCTTCAAAACCCCTACTCTTAGGGAGCTTATATTCTGGTGCGGAAGACAGCCAATAGACAATAGTATGCTTTCATAAGTTCTAAGAAGAGCAAAGCAATAAAAGGGAGTCAGATGGTGTATGTGTAGGGGGAAAGATGGTGATTACTATATTTGTAAGCTACCTCAAAGGCTCACAAGTTTGAATCTCATTAGTTCTGAGACCTTTGAGTCTTGAGATCCTAGCCTTTGATTTTGAGATTCTAGCCTTTAAGGCCCCAGTCCAACATCTTAAGAAAGCTGTGTTGTTCTGGAATCATCATCATGTAGGCAGATATTCTAGCCAAGTGATAAACTATTTCTTTACAAAAGAGAAGTCTCAAAAGGGAAGATATAATTCAAAGATCTGAAGACTTTGGGGAATTTATGCATGTCTAAGTACATATCCAAGTCCTGGGGGAAATGTCTGGAAGCTATTCTTGCCAGACTCTTGCATGTTTTGCTCCTTTTCTTTCTGATCTCAGCTCTACCGCCCTCACCAGATTACCTGGTTTCACTTTATTTTCATAGCACTCACCACCAATTGATGTTTATTTATTTGTCTAGTTGTTAATTGCTATCTTTTCCCACTAGATAGGAAGCCCGGGAAAATTACAAAACTTCTTTGTTTTGGCCCTGACATATGGTTAGTTCTTAATAAGTATTTGTGGAATGAAAGAAGGACCAGGAGTTTGCTATATCCTACCATAGGCAAGAAAGAGGGAAACATCTTCTCAATGATTTAATTCTTAACAAATTATCTCAATGTATGTACTTTTTTATCTTCATTGCAGTAATTCACTTATTTGAAATGATCCAAAATAGATTATTCCAGTTCTTATTAGTCAAATTTGTGAAGTATCCAGTTAATTTTCAGACAAACAAATACTTTTTGAGATGATTGTAGAAAAAGCTACCATTAAGGAAAAATTCCACGTTCTCTTAGAAAGTAATGTATTTACATTTTCAAATTTAATAAAATGCACAGAATGCATTCACCTTGCATATGAATGTTTCCATTAAAATAGCCTAAATATATATGTCTATATATGTGTATATATGTATATATATAAATGAAATAATTGGTTCTCTATATTATGAAATAATTCAAGCAAATGAAAAGGTATACAGAATAATACAGTCAGCATCTGTGTACTCAACATCCAGCTTTTTCGAATTTAACATTTTTCCATATTTGCTTCATGTCTTTATTTTAGACAAATAAACATTTCCAATACATTTGAAATCCCTTGGATAACTGCCCCTATCCCATTCCATTCTCCCCTTCCTGGAGGTCATAATTATCTTGATTTGATTTTTAACTTCTCCATGCCTATTTTTATAATTTTATACATATGTATGATTCTATAAACAAGATAGAGTTTGCATGTTATAATATAAGTGGTATCATACTACAGTTGACCCTTAAACAACATGGGAGTTAGGAGTACCTACCTCCCACACAGTTGAAAATCTGCATATAACTTTTGACTGTTCCCGGACTTAACCGCTAATAGCCTAGTGTTAACGGAAGGCTTACTAATAGCATAAACAGTTGCTTAACACATATTTTGTATATTATGTATACTATACACTATATTTTCACAATAAAGTAAGCTAAAGAAAAAATGTTATTAAGAAAATTATGAGGAAGAGAAAATATATTTGCTATTAAGTAGAAGTGGATCATCATAAGGCCCTTCATCCTCATTAGTTTCATGGTGAGTATACTGAGGAGGAGGAGAAAGAGAAAGGGTTGTTCTTACTGTTTCGGGGGTGGCAGAGGTGGAAGAGATGGAGGAGGTAGGATAAAAGGCAGGAGAGGCAGGGGCATTCGATATAACTTTTATTGAAAGAAATCTAAGTAAAATTGGATCCTCGAAGTTCAAACCTGTGTTATTTAAGGGTCAGCTGTGCATGTGTCATTCTGCAACTTCGTTTTTTTTTTTTCTTCCTCAACATAGTTACTTGATATTTATCCATTTTGATACAAATAACTAAGGCTTATCATAGGCTACTATATATGCTTTTGCTTATCAGTATATCTTGTAATACTGGGCTGGTGTGACAGTTTATACTTCCACTTTTAGTATATGAAAGTTGTTTAATTCACATCATCACTAATTTTTGAAATTTTACTGAATTTTACTTTCATTTTTGCTTCTCTGTTGGGTAAAATGTTATTTCATTTTTTTTGTCATGCAATTAATAGTATAGTAGAACATTGTTTCTCAGGTCTAATGAACTTTTAGCTCTTTTATCAATTGCTCATTCATATCTTGTGTCTATTTTTCCTTAGATTATGTATCTTTTTATATTCATAAAAGTGTTTTGTAGTCTACCTAACAAAATATTTTGGTTACATAAATTGTAAATATCATTATCCAGTGTGTGGTTTATCTTTTTAATTATTTATGGCACATTTTGCTATATAGAAAGATTTTTATTAAATATTCAAATTTAGAAATTTTTTCTTTATAGTTTATTATGTATAGTTTAAGAAACTTTTTCTTACTGTGAGACCATAAAGATTTTATCTTACATGTTCTTCCAAAAGTTTTAATATTTTAACTTACACATTAAGACTTTTAATATTCAGGTTGAGCATCCCTTATCTGAAATGCTTGGTACCTGAAATATTTCAGATTTCAGTTTTTTTACAGAATTTGGCATGTTTGCATATACATAATGAGGTATCTTGTTGATGGGATCCAAGTATAAACACAAAATTTATTTATGTTTCATATATACCTTATACACATAGCCTGAAAGTAATTTTATTTTTCCCTTGGGGATGCTAAATAAATGGTGTGTTGTGTGCCTGTGATTTGACTGCGACCCATCATGTAGGGTCAAGTGTGAAATTTTCCATTTGTGACATTATGTCAGTTCTCAAAAACTTTCAAATTTTGGAGATTTTCAGATTTCAGATTTTCATATTATAGGTCAATCTGTATATAGCTATATATTTACATATAGTATGATGCAGGGACCTAATTTTGTTTTTTCTTTATTATTTATTGAATATCTCCTTCTCCCCATCACAGATGTGTAATTATATCTCTGTCATATAGTAATTTTCTAAAAATATTTTGTTATATTTCTGACCCGTCTCTGGTTTTCTTTGTGTTTTTATATATCTATATGTCAAAATTACACTGTCAACTATATTGTTTTGGGGGATATGGCATGGTACTTCCAAAGTCAAATATCTGTATTTGAATCTTGTCTTCACCATATTCTAGTGAATCCCCTTGTATGTATATTTTAGTCTCTCTGTGCCTCAGTTTTCTCATCTGTTGAATGAATTTAGCAATGGTAACTACCTGTTTTAATCCATTAGGGCTGCTATAACAAAATATGTACTGGGTGGCTTATAAACAACAGAAATTTTTTTCTCATAGTTCTGGATTGTAATCTGAAGATCAATCCACTGGCAGATTTAGTATCTGGTGAGGGCCCACTTCCTGGTTCATGGATGGCTGGTGTTGTTTTTTTTTTTTTTTCTTTTGCCTCACATGGTGGAAGGGGTAAGGCAGCTCTGTGGAGTTGTTTTTATAGGACCTCACCCTCCAGATCTAATCACCTCCCAAAGGCCCTACCTCCTAATACCATCATATTGGGCATTAGGGTTCAACATATGAATTTTAGGGGAGGATAAACATTCAGTCCATTGTACAACCTAAGGGTTGTTATGAGGATTGAGTTAGCAAATGCTTATGAAACCCTTAGCACAGCATCTGACACATAAAAGCACTTGACAAAATTATAACTGTGTTACTACTACTATTACATTAAAATAAGTCTTGATATTTTGATACTTGCCTTTTTTCCTCAAAAATTCTCTTAGCTAATTATTGTCTTTTTGCTATTGCATATAAATTTCAGAATTGACTTGTTATGCTCCAAAAAATAACTTATTGAAATTTTAATTAGTATTGACTTTTTTAGACTAATTTGTGAAGAATTGGCATCTTATGTAACTTAGTCTACCCATCCATGAACATAGAATATATTTTCTTTAATTAAACCTTCTGTGTTTTTCAGTATAATTAAATAATATCCTCCATACAAGTCTTGCATATGTTTTGTTAGATTTGGTGTCATTTATTTTTTAGAATTTGTACTTCTCAATTATTTCTGGTAGATGCAAGTATAATTGATTTCACTCATTTATCTTATACATAACTATATTTTGAATTTCCTTAATTATTCTAATTGTTTTCTATAGGAAATTGTAAATTATCTGTGTAGATAGACTTTGACATTACCTACAAATTACAGTTGACCCTTGAACAACGTAGGGTTGAGGATGCCACTCTCCATCTCACAGTCACATAGTTGTGTATAACTTTTGACTCTCAAAAAACTTAACTACTAATAGCCTACTGTTGACTGGAAGCCTTACCTACAACCTAAACAGTGAGTTACACATATTTTGTATGCCATATGTATTATATACTGTATATTTACTAAAAGTAAATAAAAGAAAATATTAAGAAAATTATAAGAAAAAATACATTTACAGTAATTAGTGTATTTGTTAATACTGTAAGTTTACATCATCTGTTCACAAGATGAATCATCTGTCCACAAGATGAATCATCTGTCTGAAATGGCAGGCAATCGCAGCTGCAGACTCCAATCTACAGTACATATCAAGCAATTTAACTTTTTCTTGTTATGTCATGACTTTTCTCTGCTTCTTGGGAACACTTCCAGCATTACTAGTGGCACTTCATATGGTTCTCATGGTGTTATTCAAGGTTTGCCATATGGCACTAAACACGATGAAAATAGGCAAAAATGACAAGAGATCACTTTTTACTATGGGATGTAATTTACTGGGGAGACAAACTGCTCACACAGAGGTGATTAGCATCACATGGTGATTTAAGTGGACATTTGCGACATTTGAGCTCACCACAATAGCAACAGGAGGTGGTTATAAAACTTTTATAGTAGTATAGTATGCACTACAGTAAATTTATTCAGCTTTGATTTAATATTGCATCTTCACATTTATTTACATTTCTCTTGACTGTGATTGGTGCCATGTATGGTCTGTAAGTGTTTGTGTGTGTAAGTTTTAAACTGAATTTTAAGTATTTATAATAAGTTTGCATATATTTTATGGTAGTAACAAAGTAGACTAGTTTCTACATAAATTTTATACATTCATGACATATCTAAATTTTTAAAAGTATTTTGTGGCTATGTGTTTTATCTGTTAAGTTTTTTCAAATTGTCATAAATCTCCAAAAATTTTTCCAATGTATTTATTGAAAAAAGTCTGCATATAAGTGGACCCTCACACTTCAAACCCATGTTGTTCAGGGTTGACTGTAATGTAAGTTTCCAAATCATATAACGTTTTCTTCTCCTTTTTGTTAAAAAATTTGTTTTGTCTAGGATTTCATGAGCAATGTGAATAGCATTGGTAGCCTTACTTAGTTCTCGACTCAAAGGCTCTGGGTCTCTTATTCCTTCATTAGGTATAATGGTTGCAAGTCTTAAAAGGTATACTTAATCAATGAAGACAGTTTTCTTTCATTTCTGTTTTGTGTTTTATTATAAAAATAATTGCTGCTATCAAATGTGTCTCTGTATCTGATGAGGTCATATATTTCTTCTTTAATTTGTTAATGCAGTGAATTTATGTAATAGCTTTTCTAATGTTGAACATACTTGCCTATGTTTACAGTGATGTAATTATTTCTCTTTTGCTGGCTTCAGTTTAATAATATGGATATGGTTAGGCTTTGTGTTCTCACCCAGATCTCATCTTGAATTGTAGTACCCCCAATCCCCAGGTGTCAAGGGAGAGACCAGGTGGAGGTAATTGAATCATGGGGCTGGTTTCCCCCATGCTATTCTCTGAATAGTGAGTTTTCACAAGATCTTATGGTTTTATAAAGGGCTCTTCTTTGTTCTCTCAGCACTTCTCCTTCCTGCTGCCTTGTGAAGGATGTGCCTTGCTTCCCTTTCCCCTTCTTCCATGATTGTAAGTTTCCTGAGGCCTCCCAGCCATGCTGAACTGTGTGTCAATTAAACCTCTTTCTTTATAAATTACCCAGTCTTTGGCAGTTATTTATAGCAGTATGAAAATGGACTAATATAGTAAATTGGTACTGGGAGAGGGAAGCTTCTATAAAGATACCCAAAAATGTGAAAGTGACTTTGCAACTGGGTAACAGGCAGAGATTGGAACAGTTTGGAGGGCTCAGAAGAAGATGGGAAGATGTGGGAAAGTTTGGAACTTCCTAGTGATTTATTGAATGGCTTTGACTAAAATGCTGATAGTGATGTGGACAATGAAGTCCAGGCTGAGGTGGTTTCAGATGGAGATGAGGGACTTATTGGGAACTAGAGTAAATATCACTCTTGCTATGCTTTAGCAAAGAAACTGATGGCATTTTGCCCCTGCCATAGAGATCTGTGGAACTTTGGACTTTAGAGAGATGATTTAGGGTATATAGCAAAAGAAATTTCGAAGCAGCAAAGTGTTCAAGATGTGACTTGGGTGCTCTTAAAAGCATCCAGTATTATGCATTCACAAAGAGATGATTTGGAGTTGGAACTTATGTTTAAAAGGGAAGCAGAGAATACAACTTTAGAAAATTTGTATCCTGACAATGCAATAGAAAAGAAAAATCAATTTTCTGAGGAGATATTCAAGCCAACTGCAGAAATTTGCATAGGTCACAAGGGGCCAAATGTTAATCGCCAAGATAATAGGGAAAATGTCTCCAGGACATGTCAGAGGTCTTCATGGCTGCCACTTCCATCACAGGCCCAGAGGCATAGGAGGGAAAAAAATGGTTTCATGGGATGGGCCCAGGGCCTTGCTGCTTTGTGCAGTCTTGAGGCTTGATGCCCTGCATCCCAGCCATGGGTAAAAGGGGCCAACATACAGCTCAGGCCATTGCATCAGAGGGTGCAAGCCCCAAACCTTGGTGGCTTACATGTGGTGTTGGGCGTGCAGGTGTACAGAAGTCAAGAACTGAGAACCTATGTCTAGATTTCAGAGAATGTGTGAAAGTGCCTGGATGTCCAGGCAGAAGTTTGCTGTAGAGCCCTCATGGAAAACCTCTGCTAGGGCAGTGTGGAAGGGAAATGTGGGGTGGAAACCCCCACACAGAGTCCCACTGGGGTACTGCCTAGTGGAGCAGTGAGAAGAGGGCCATCATCCTCCAGACCCCACAAAGGTAGATCCACCAATAGCTTGCACCATGCACCTGGAATAGCCCCAGGCTCTCAACGCCAGCCTGTGAAAGTAGCCATGGGGGCTGTACCCTGCAGAGACATAGAGGAAGAGCTGTCCAAGACCTTAGGAGTCCAGGCCTTGCATCAGCATACCCTGGATATAAGATGTAGTCAAAGGAGATCATTTTGAAGCTTTAAAATTTAATGATTGCCCTACTGGGTTTTGGACTTGCATGGGACCTGTAAACACTTTATTGGGTCCAGTTTATCCCATTTGGAATGAGAGAATTTACCCAATGCCTGCATGCCCATTTTATCTCAGAAGTAACTTACTTTTTTATTTTACAGGCTCATAGGTGGAAGGAATGTGCCTTATCTCAAATGAGACTTTGGATTTGGACTTGTACTTTTCAGTTAATGCTGGAATGAATTAAGACTTTGGGGGAGTGTTGGGAAGGCATGATTGGCTTTGAAATGTTAATGGGACATGAGATTTGTGAGGGACTAGGGGCTGAATGACACGGTTAGGCCTTGTGTCCCCACCAAAATCTCATCTTGAATTGTAATCCTCACGTCAAGGGAGAGACCTGGTGGAGGTACTACAATTATGGGGATGGCTTCCCCCATGCTGTTCTCATGATAGTGAGTGAGTTCTCATGAGATCTGATGGTTTTATAAGGGACTCTTCCCCCTTCGCTTGGCACTTCTACTTCTTGCTGTGTTGTGAAGAAGGTGTCTTGCTTCCCCTTCTCCTTCCTCCATGATTGTAAGTTTTCTGAGGCCTCTCCAGCCATACTAAACTGTGAGTCAATTACATCTTTTTCATTTGTAAATTACCCAATCTCAGTTCTTTATAGCAATATAAAAACTAATCCAAGTATTTTATTTATAATATTTGAGTTAATTTATAAATTTTTTGTTCATATTTGATAATGTCATCTACTCTCTCATATTGCCTTAACTGGTTTTTTTTAATTAATACTACAGTATTAAGAGGAGGTAGAGCAAGATGTCAGAATAGAAAGCTCCACCAATTGTTCCCCCAACAAACACACCAATTTACCAACTATCTACACAGAAAATATACCTTCACAAGAACAAAATTCAGATGTGCACTCATAGTACCTGGTTTTAACTTCATATCACTAAAAGAGGCACTAAACATGTAGAAAAAAGCAGTCCTGAATCGAATTGCTGACATATCCGTCCTCCACTTGGCTCTCCCTGCAGTAGCAGGCATGGTGCAGAGATCATCTCTGGGTGCGTGGGGAGGAAGGGCACGGCAATCCTGAGGCATTGAACTCAGTGTTGTCCTGCTAGAGCAGAAAGGAAAACCTGAATAAACTCAGCTGATGCTTGCCCACAGACAGATTATTTAAACCATCCCTAGCCAGAGGGAAATCACCTATCCCAGAGGTCTAAACTTGAGTTCCTGCAAACTTTGCCACTGAGGATAAAAGTGCATTATGTCTCTAAGTAAACTTGAAAGGCAGCCTAGGCCATAAGGGCTGCAACTTTTAGGCAAGACCTAGTCCCAAACTAGGACCAGAGACAGTGGACTGGGGGAGCACGCAACCTACTAAGACACCAGCTGGGGTGAGTAAGGGAGTGCTGGCATCACCCCTCCTTTAACCTCAGATTGCATAGGCTGCTGTTCCAAAAGTTACACCTTCCTTCCACTGAAATAGAGGAGAGAGAAGAGTGGGGGAGGACTTTGTCTTGCTTCTTGGATACCAGCCTGGATTGACCCTAGATCCTGGATGACATTTCTAGACACACCCTGGGCCAGAAGGGAACCCACAACCTTGAAAGGAAGGGCCGAGTCCTGACACCATTTATCACTTGCTAACTGAAGCCCTTGGGGTCTGAATAACCAGCAGTAATACCCAGGCACTACATCGAGGGTCTTGGGTGAACCTCTGAGACTTGCTGGCTTCAGTGAGACTCAGCACAATACTAGCTGTGGTGGCTATGAGGCAAAACTCCTTCTGCTTGAGAAAAGCAGAGGGAAAAGTAAAGGGGACTTTTTCTTGCATCGTGGGTACCAGCATGGCCACGGGGAGAGGACCAAGTGGGCTACTGGGGGTCCTTGATTCCAGAACTTGACTCTTGGATGGCATTTCTGGTTCTGCCCTGGTACAGAGTGGAGCCCACTGTCCTAAAAGGTGAGTCATAGGCCAGGCGGCATTCACCACAGTCTTATTTAAGAGCCCTTGGTCCTTAAGGAAATATGAGCGGTAGTCTAGTAGTTCTCCTTGTGGCTTGTGGTGGCAGTGGCTATGAGGTGAGGCTCCTCTGTTTTTGGAAAGCAGAGGAAAGAGTGGGAAGGACTGTGTCTTGTAGTTTGAGTGCCAACTCAGTTGCAGTACAATAGAACACTAGATAGATTTCCAAGGTTTTTGATCTAGTCCCTGACTCCCAAATGGGACCTCTGGACCCACCGAGGGGACCTCGTTGATGTGAAAAGAAGGATACAAATCTGGCTGGCCTTTGCCACTTCTTGACTCTGGAGCCCCAGTGCCTTGAGCAAACATAAGCAGTAGCCAGGGAGTGATCATAGCAGGCCTTAGGTAAGACCCAGTGCTGTGCTGGCTTCAGGTCTGAACCAGCACAGTCATAGTGGTGGTGGCTACATGGGTGCTTGTGTCACTCCTTTCCCAGCTTTAGGTGGCTCAGAACAGAGAGAGAGACTCTACTTTTTTGGAAAAAGTAATGGAAGAGAAGAAGAGTCTTTGCTTGGTATTCTAGGAAATTATCCTGGATCTTGTCCAAGATCATCAAGGTAGAACCTCTAGAAGTCTACTAGAGCCACAGCATTACTGGGCTTGAGGCGCCCCCTAAAGCAGATACAGCTTAGATCACAATACCTAAGTCCCTTCAAATTTCTGGAAAGCCTTCCCAAGAAGGACAGGTACAAACAAGCCCAGACTGAGGAGACTGCAATGAATACCTGACTCTTCAGTGCCCAGACACTGAAGAACATCTACTAGCGTCAACACCATCCAGGAAAACATGACCTCACTGAATGAGCTAAAGTCACCAGTGACTAATCCTGGAGAAACAGAGATATGTGACCTTTCAGACAGAGAATTCAAAATAGGTATGTTGAGGAAACTCAAAGAAATTCAAGAGAACATAGAGAAGGAATTCATAATTCTGTCAGATAAATTTAATAAAGAGATTTAAATAATCAAAAAGAAGCAGAAATTCTGGAGCTGAAAAAAATGCAATTGGCATACAGAAGAATGCATCAGAATCTTTTAGTAGCAGAATTGATCAAATGGAAGGAAGAGTTAGTGAGCTTGAAGACAAGCTTCTTGAAATACACAGTCAGAGAAGACAAAAGGAAAAAGAATAAAAAACAATGAAGCGTGCCTACAGGATCTAGAAAATAGCCTTAAAAGGGCAAATCTAAGAGTTATTGGCCTTAAAGAGGTAGATAGTTTATTGTAATGAATAATAACAGAGAACTTCCCTAATTTAGAGAAAGATATCAATATCCAAGCATAAGAAGGTTGTAGAACACCAAGCAGATTTAACCCAAAGAAGACTACCTCAAGGCATTTAATAATCAGACTTGCAAAGATCAAGAATAAAGAAAGGATTCTAAAAGCAACAAGAGAAAAGAAACAAACGACATACAATGGATCTCCCATACATCTCGCAGGAAAATTTTCTGTGAAAACCTTACAGGCTGAGAGAGAGCAGCATGACATAAACTGCTAAAGGAAAAACACACACACACACACACACACACACAACTTTTACCCTAGAATAATATATCTGATGAAAATATCCTTCAAACATGAAGGAGAAATAAAGGCTTTTCCGGACAAATAAAAGCTGGGAGATTTCCTCAACACCAGACCTGTCCTACAAGAAATGCTAAAGATAGTATTTCAATCAGAGATAAAAGGATGTTAATGAGCAATAAGACATCACCTGAAGGTACAGAACTCGCTGATCATAGTAAGCACACAGAAAATCACAGAATATTATCACATCATAACTGTGGTGTGTAAACTACTCTTATCCTAAGAAGAAAGACTAAACAATGAACCAATCAAAAATAATAACTACGACAACTTTTCAAGACATAATTGGTACAATAAGATGTAAATAAGAACAACAAAAGAGGAAGCAGAGAAAGAGGAGGGGCAGAAAGTTTATTCAAAAGGATAATAACAGAGAACTTCCCAAACCTAGAGAAAGATATCAATATCCAAGTATAAGAAGGTTATAGAACACCAAACGGATTTAACCCAGATAAGACTACCTCAAGGCGTTTAATTATCAAACTCCCAAAGATTAAGGATAAAGAAAAAATTCTAAAAGCAGCAAGAGAAATGAAGCAAATAATGTACAATAGAGCTCCAATATGCCTGTCAGCAGACTTTTCAGTGGAAACCTTACAGGCCAGGAGACATAAGCAGTACAATAAAATGTAAATAGAAACAATAAAAAGTTTAAAAGTAGGGTGATGACATTGAGAGATAGAGTTTTTATTAGTTTTCTTTTTATTATTATTATTATTATTATACTTTAAGTTTTAGGGTACATGTGCACAATGTGCAGGTTTGTTACATATGTATACATGTGCCATGTTGGTGTGCTGCACCCATTAACTTGTTATTTAGCATTAGGTATATCTCCTAATGCTATCCCTCTCCCCCTCCCCCCACCCCACAACAGTCCCTGGAGTGTGATGTTCCCCTTCCTGTGTCCGTGTGTTCTCATTGTTCAATTCCCACCTGTGAGTGAGAACATGTGGTGTTTGGTTTTTTGTCCTTGTGATAGTTTACTGAGAATGATGATTTCCAGTTTCATCCATGTCCCTACAAAGGACATGAACTCATCATTTTTTATGGCTGCATAGTATTCCATGGTGTATATGTGCCACATTTTCTTAATCCAGTCTATCGTTGTTGGACATTTGGGTTGGTTCCAAGTCTTTGCTATTGTGAATAGTGTTGCAATAAACATACGTGTGCATGTGTCTTTATAGCAGCATGATTTATAGTCCTTTGGGTATATACCCAGTAATGGGATGGCTGGGTCAAATGGTATTTCCAGTTCTGGATCCCTGAGGAATCGCCACACTGACTTCCACAATGGTTGAGCTAGTTTACAGTCCCACCAACAGTGTAAAAGTGTTCCTATTTCTCCACATCCTCTCCAGCACCTGTTGTTTCCTGACTTTTTAATGATGGCCATTCTAACTGGTGTGAGATGGTATCTCATTGTGGTTTTGATTTGCATTTCTCTGATGGCCAGTGATGATGAGCATTTTTTCATGTGTTTTTTGGCTGCACAAATGCCTTCTTTTGAGAAGTATCTGTTCATATCCTTTGCCCACTTTTTGATGGGGTTGTTTGTTTTTTTCTTGTGAATTTGAGTTCATTGTAGATTCTGGATATTAGCCCTTTGTCAGATGAGTAGGTTGAGAAAATTTTCTCCCAGTTTGTAGGTTGCCTGTTCACTCTGATGGTAGTTTCTTTTGCTGTGCAGAAGCTCTTTAGTTTAATTAGATCCCATTTGTCAATTTTGGCTTTTGTTGCCATTGCTTTTGGTGTTTTAGACATGAAGTCCTTGCCCATGCCTATGTCCTGAATGGTAATGCCTAGGTTTTCTTCCAGAGATTTTATGGTTTTAGGTCTAACATGTAAGTCTTTAATCCATCTTGAATTAATTTTTGTAGTTTTCTTTTTGCTTGTTTGTTTATGTAAACAGTGTTAAGTTGTGGTCAGGTTGAAATAATTATTACCTTCAATTTTAAGGTAATAATTGAAAGCCTCATGGTAACTTCAAACTAAAAAGCATACAATGGAGACACAAAAAGTAAAAAACAAGAAACTAAATTGTATCACCAGAGAAAATCACTTTGACTAAAGGAAGTCAGGAAGGAAAGAAGAAAGAGGAGACCACAAAACAACCAGAAAACAAATAACAAAATAGCAGGGGTAAGTCCTTATAAACAGTAACATTGAATGTAAATAGACTAAACTCTCCAGTCAAAAGACATGCAGTGGCAAAATGGATGAATAAACAAGACCCACTGATCTGTTGTCTACAAGAAACACACTTAACCTATAAAGGCACACATAGACTAAAAATAAAGGGATGGAAAAAGGTATTTGATGCCCATGGAAACCAAAAAAGAACAGGAGTAGTTATACTTATATCAGACAAAATAGATTTGAAGACAAAAACTAAAAGAGACAAAGTTCATAATGATAATGATAAAGGGGTCAATTTAGCAAGAGGATATAACAGTTTTAAATATATATGCACCCAATATGGGAGCACCCAGATATATAAAGCAAATATTATTAGAGCTAAAGAGAGAGATAGGCCCCAATATAATTGTAACTAGAGACTTCAATATCCCACTTTCAGCATTGGACAGATCTCCCAGACAGAAAATCAGCAAAGAAATATCACACTTAATCTGCAATACAGACCAAATGGACCTAATAGATATTTACAGAGCATTTCATTCAATGGCTACAGAATACACATTATTTTCCTCAGTATATGTATCAGTCTCAACGATAAACCATATGTTAGGTCACAAAACAAGTTTTAAAACATTCAAAAAATTGAAATAATATTAAGCATCTTGTCTGACCACAATGGAATAAAACTAGAAATTAATAATAAAGAATTTTGGAAACTACACAAGTACAGGAAAATCAAACAATATTCTCCTGAATGAACAGTACATCAATGAAGAAATTAAGAAGGAATTTGAAAAATTTCTTGAAACAAATGATAATAAAAACACAACATACAAAAACCTATGGGATACTGCAAAAACAGTACTAAGAAGAAATTTTATAGCTATAAGTGCCTGCATCAAAAAAGACTGATGAAACTGGGAAATGACAGTCTCTTCAATAAATGGTGCTGGGAAAACTGGATATCCATATGCAGAAAAATGAAACTAGATCACGACCTCTCACAATATACAAAAATCAAATCAAAATTGATGAAAGACATAAATCTAAGACCTCAAACTATGAAACTACTACAAGAAAACACTGGGGACCTTCTCCAGGACATCAGTCTGGGCAAAGATTTCTTGAGCAATACCCCACAAGCACAGGCAACTAAAGCAAAAATAGACAGATAGGATCACATCAAGTTAAAAAGCTTCTGCACAGCAAAGGAAACGACAAAGTGAAGAGACAACCCACAGAATAGGAGAAAATATTTGCAAACTACCCATCTGACAAGGGATTAATAACAAGAATATACAAGAAGTTCAAACAATTCTATAGGAAAAAATGGGCAAAAGATTTGATGTTTCACAAAAGAAGACATATAAATGGCAAATAGACAGATGAAAAAGTGTTCAACATCATTGACCATCAGGGAAATATAAATTAAAAGTACAATGAGATATCATCTTACCCCAGTTAAAATGGCTTATATCCAAAGACAGGCAATAACAAATGCTGGCGAGGATGTGGAGAAAATGGAACTCTCATATATTGTTGGTGGGAATGTAAATTACTATGATCATTATGGAGAAGAGTTTGGAAGTTCCTCACGAAAATACAAATAGAGCTACCATATGATCCCCCAATCCCACTGTTGGGCATACACCCAAAAGAAAGGAAATCAGTATATTGAAGAGGTATCTGCATTCACATGTTTGTTGCAGCATTGTTTACAATAGCTAGATTGGGAAGCAACCTAAGTGTCCATCAACAGATGAATGAATAAAGAAAACGTGATACATACACACAATGGAGTAGTATTCAGTCAGAAAAAAGAAGGAGATTTATTCATGTGCAACATTGATGGAACTGGAAATCATTATGTTAAGTGAAATAAGCTAGGCACAGAAAGAAAAACATCACATGTTCTCACTTATTTACGAGATCTAATGATAAAAGCAATTGAACTCATAGACATAGAGAGTAGCAGGATGGTTACCAGAGGTTGGGGAGCATAGCAGGGGGCTAAGGGGGAGGTGGGGATGCTTAATGGGTACAAAAACAAATACAGAAGAATGGATAAGACCTAGTAATTTGATGGCACAACAGGGTGACTATAGTTAATAATAACCTAATTGTACATTTTAAAATGACCAAAAGAGTGTAATTGAATTGTTTGTAGCCCAAAGGATAAATGATTGAGGGTATGGATACCCCATTCTCCATGATGTGATTATTTTCACATTGCATGCCTGTATCAAAATATCTCATGTCCCCCATGAATATATACACCTACTATATACCCACAAAAATTAAAAATTTAAAAATTTAAGAAAGATTACAATATTGTAAAATGATAACCTCATAAAATGAGTTGCAGAGCAGTGTGTTTTCTGGAAGAACTTGCATATATTCAATAATATTTTTCAAATAATGTGTGTAATAGCTCTGTAAAATATCTGTGCCTAGTATCATTTTATAGGAAGATGCTTTATATTACTGACTACATTTATTACAACTTATGAGTCTATTAATGTTTTTATTCCTTGAGCCAGTTTTGATTAGTTATACTTAAGAAAATATCTATTTTATCTAAATTTTCAAATGTATTGACCTAAAGTTGTTTAAATTACTTTCAAAATATTTACAGTTTATGTATCTATGAAATTTCTATTTGTTTTTGCTGATCTTCTCAATAGTCTGTTTCTCTTCTTCATTACATTCTATTTTTTCAAGATGGAGTCTTGTTCTGTTGCCCAGGCTGGAGTGCGGTGGCGCCATCTTATCTCACTGCAACCTCCACCTCCTGGGTTCAAGCAATTCTCCTGACTCAGCCTCCTGAGTAGCTGGGATTACAGGCATGTACCACCAGGCCCAGCTAATTCAATTAGTTTCTATTACCATTTGTATTTCTTCTAGTTTCTTTGTGATTGTTCTATTGTTCTTTCACTTTCTTTTCAAGTTAAAGTCTTGGTTTATTCTTTTCTATTATAAACACAGAAGGTTATGTATTTTCCTTTAATGCAATTTTAGGTGTATTCCATATGTCAATTTTAATTGTTTTAAGTAATTTTAAATTTCAAGCATGGTGTCCTCTTTGAACCATGAATTATCCCATTTTGAAATATTTTGTTTATTCTTCTGATATTGATTTATTGCTAAACTAAATATTGCTATATATTATTCTCTTTTAGTGATTAGATTCTTTAGGGGTTTACTTGGGTTTACTTTGTGCCCTCATACATGACAAATTTTGGTAAATTTAGCGCTACTGAACACAATATTCTATTAATGTCCATTAAGTCAAATTCACTTTTTGATTACATTTTATATGTAAGTACTTTATGTGGTAGGTAGAATTATAAGATGGTCTCAAATATTCCAGCCCTCTGTTTTCAACAATTTTTCCTTTTGTATGCATGGGGCTTGTGAATATAATGAGATTTCACTCCCTTGATTAGGTTGCTAATGAGTTGACTATAAGTTAATCAAAAGAAAGGTGGCTAGGACCTCAGGGTGACCTTTAGGAGCTGAGAGCAACCCCCTTCTACCAGACAGCAAGAAAACAAAGACCTCAGTCTTATAGCCTTAAGGGACTAAATTCTGCCAAAAATTGAATGAGTGTGGAAGAAGCCCCTGAGCTCCAGATAAAAATGATACCTTGATTTCAGTCCTGTGAGCTACTGAGCAGAGAATCCAGACTTTTCATCTTCAGAAATAGTGCTATAATAAATGGCTACTGCTTTAAGTGCCTAAGTTTATGGTAGCCTGTTACACAACAAGAAAACTATTATGCTATATTTTTTAATTTGACTTATCAATTATTAAGGGAGGCATGTTACAATTTTACATTGTGATTATTCTTGTTAATTTCTACCAGTAATTTTGCCCATTTTTCTTTTTGTACTTTGAGCCCTTGATACTTGGGCTATATAAATTCCAAATGGCTACTTCTTATTAATGAATTTCTTTGTTATTACTAATTACTTTTTGCCTAAACATTTATTTTGTCTGATATTAAAATAGTTATTCCATATATCTCTTGTATAGTATTTTTCCATCATATGCTTCTTTATCCTTTTTCAATCTTTCTTTATGTTTTTTGAAGTATCTTTAGTAAACAGCAAAAAGCTAGATTTTAAAATCTTGTTCAAGACTCTTTATATTTAAAAGGTGAGTTTTCATCTTGCATTTAATGTGATTATTGATTTTTCATTATTTTTATCACCTTATTTATCATGCTTTTATTTTTAAAAAGCTCCCCTGCCTTGTATAATTTTGAGCATGTTCGTCTCTCATATTTTACAACTCTATTAGTTTAGTTTACAATATATTTTCATTCTTTTAAGGTTGGAAGAAGCTCAATTGCTTTAAAATTATAACAGATATTTTTGATTTAATAAACCTAAACATTAGTCAATATTGTTTATAGTTCTAAATACGCAAGGGTATTTCAGTGTATATTACTCAGGTGATGGGTGCACCAAAATCTCACAAATCACCACTGAAGAACTTACTCATGTAACCAAACACCACCTGTTCCCCAATAACCTATGGAAATAAAAATAAATACATACACAAGGATATTAAATAATACACAGAACTTAGGTTTTTAAAGATCTGATTATGCCCTCTTATCTTGTACGTTATGACTTATCCTTTACCTCCACCTTAATTTTATAACATTCCAACTAATCATTTTTATGATATCGATTTACAGAGTCAGTGCTTATTTAGTTACTCATTTTTTTCTCTTATTTTTGCACCTTATACCTTAATTCTGTGTTAAATTCCTTCTTTCTCCCGTCCAAGTACTAACCAGGTCCAACTGTGCTTAGCTTTAGGGATCAGAAGAGACTAGGCATGTTCAGGGTGGTATGCCTGTACACAATTAACTTCTTTCTTTCTAATGAATATTCTTTTGTAGTTCTGCCTTTATGCTCTCAGTATCTGCCTGAAATGGATTGATTTGGATGATAGTTTAATTGGGTATAGAATTATAGGTTAGTAGTTTTTTTTTCTCTCACAGCAGTTTGATGATTTCTGGCTTTTTTGATCTAGGGAAGTCTTTAACACTCTTTCTAATGAGAGGTAGGCTCTATGACCCCTCTCTTGAATCTTAATAATTGCTAAAACTGTTTGGAAAATAGACTGTGGTAGAAATGGCACCATGCCAATTTGTGTGCTCAGGCCTTGAAAGACTGGCAGTTTCTGTGTCTTTCCTCTTGGAATCCTCACTCTCAGAGAGCCCAACTGCCATTTGAAAAGTTTGATTACCCTGATACTGCTATGCTGTGAGGAGGTTCATGTGAGTCACATGGAACAGCTGCATAGAACCAATCATTCCAGGGCAGGTGACAAATATGGAAGCGAATACGCTATTTTAGTCATTTAATTTGATGTAGAAAAGATCCAAGGCTGCAGACATGTGGCCCCATTCTCATTGTCCCAGTCTTCGTCACCTGTTCAAGCCACCCCAGCAGAGGCTTGAGTCATTGTGGAGCAAAGACTAGCTGTCCATACTATGAATTCCTGACCCACAAAATCATGATCGTAACAGAATGGTTGTTGTTTTACATGACTAAGTTTGGGGTGGTTGGTTACAAATTAATAGATATCTGAAACAATAACATTTTCCCTTTATAATACTTTGATCATATTGGAAAATTATACATTTATTAGTATAAGTAGTTGTTTAATGTTTATCTTCTCCAAGAGAGTAGGTTCTATAAAAGTAAAAACAAAACATAATTTGTTTTATACTTTGTTCTCAGAGCCTAGCCCATACAGGCACTCAGTAAATATTTAGTGAATGAATAAATATTTTAAAAGTTTATATTGCTCAATTATTTTGTACTAATTATTGCTTTATTATAAAATCTTTTAAAAATTATTTTACAGTGTTTTTATTAGAACTTCTATAATCTGAGAAAATCAAAGAAAATAATAGATGAAAATAGCTCCAAACATTCAATTTAATCTGCAGATGTAAGATGTGATTCTTTTTATACTTTCAAGCCTTAGTTTCATTTTCTGTGCTGATAATTTTCCTGTCCTTGGAGGCTGGAAAAAGTCAATGAACAAAAAATGCTGGATTAAGTAGATAGAGTACACACTGAAAAATTTAAGGTTTAAATTTAAAGATTGCTTAATCATTTTTATTTTAAAATCTGGGAAACATCAGAATGCTTTCTCCAAATGGGCCCTGGCTCCACTGTGTATGACATGATGATGCAGCTACTTCATGGTTTCCTGACATCTGTTGCTCCATGTCTTCAAGGACAGCTGCTGAGGGTTTGATCTGTCTATTCTCCTTGTCACTTGGTTATTTCTGCTTTCACCCTTCAAAGATAAATAACTCCTTTGCAATGAGAGTCTCTTGAAAGCGAGTTTTAGGGAAACAACTATTTATTCATTTATTTATTTATTCAGATGCCACTATGCTTTTGAAATTAAAGTCAGCTTTGTGGATATACAAAATATTAAAAAATGAATTTTAAAATATAGAAAAAGAAGGAAAGGAAAGAAGTAAAAGAAGAAAAATAAAGGAGAGTAGTATGGTCTTGGTATAAGATTCAGAAAATTCAAACCACAATGACCTTTTTGTTGTCTTCTGATAGGGCAAAATTTATCTTTAACTATCATAGGAAAGGGGAAACTGGTCAGTTACATGGTTCAAAGTGTTCATAATATTAATACAAGCCAATTGCTCACAAGTACAGTTTTTCTTGTTTCCCATACCAGACAGTAATTTCTCCCAGGTTTCTCATAAAAGAGACCCAAGAGGAAGAAAATAGTTTCAGCAGAACTGCACGTTAGTATAAAATAGCATTTAGGAGAGGCTGTAAGCAATTGAGGAATTTAGAAGAGAATAGGTTTCATTCATATTTGTCATCCCAGTTACTAACCATGCCAGGCACATAGTAGGTACTTATTAAATCTTCTTTAAGTGCACAAAAAATAAAAAAAATGGAAAAAGTTTGTGATTTCTTAATTATTTTAAACAGAAAGTTCTCTGGAAGAGGAACATTCTTCAAATGACCTGACATGATATCTGACACCACTTTCATCACCATCCATGTCAGATTTGCTATGGAAAAGACATCTTGTCCTAAGAAAAGTAGTGGATACCACTGAGAGTTAAGCAAATATTAGTTGCATAGAACTAAGAACTGCTGCTGTGGGTTTAGATGCCTTGGAGGAAATGTCTTTTTAGCTTTCATAGTCCTCATTGCAGCCCTGAGAACTTGGGAGTCAAGCAGTTATACCCAGTGCTATGAACCCATATTCCCTCTCTGCTACGCAGGGCAACTGGTCAATTGTTTTACTGCATGCCCTTGGGTCTCCCAGTTCCCTCAACTTTTAAGTTCTGTTTAATTTAATAAAATCCAAGGATTGCCGAAGTTTTTTCCCCCCATGTCTACATTTTCTGGAACAAATCTTAAAATATATGTCTACACTCAGTGATATTGGAGCTTACTTTTCTAAGACATAGTTTTCTTCTTTACCAACCTTTATGTCCACTGAACAATAATTATACTGTGGCCTAAAAGACACAGTGTCATTGTGTGGGTTAAAGTCAGAGTATAAAAGAGGTGGGGTGCATAACAATAAAGCTATAGTGCTCTTTGCTGTGTTGCAACTGTCCATCGAGGTTATGTGAGAAGGCCCAAAGGTAACGCCAAGTTGCAAAAATAGGCTGCTTTATTACCACACTGCTCCACCCTCGGAAGCACATTTCTTCCATTAGAACAATGCTACACATTTTGTGTTGGTAAAGAATGAGGCAGTCTTTCCCTTTATTTTCTTTGGTCAACATTTTCTTTACCTGAAAAAGCAGTCTCTGTGCGAAAAAGCAGAAAACAAAGCACTATCGTTTGCACTTTCCTTTTTACCCCTGCCAGTGACACACCAAAATACTACAGGGGGCAAGGCTCCCACGATGGCATTTTGCACCTTCTCCAATCTAGCAATTGGATTGGAAGGGAGGAAATGGGGAGGCTTGTTGATTTTCTTCCTGTCCCTTCCACCATCCCCTTTTAACCTCAGAATTGGCTTTTGTTAGGGGCTGGTTAACATTTCTCCGCCAAAACAGAAAAACAAAGGGGAGAGAAAGGGAGCTAGGGAGTTCAGACATTTACTGCTGTTTTGCTGACTGGGCTGTGTAGCAGATGCTGAGAAAATGCAAGTCTTTTTGGGTTTTCAGAAGAGAAATCTCGCCTGGTGAAATCTCCAGTGAGCAGAGAACTAAGGGGGCACTATGTCAGTTTGGGTTGTTTGGGGGACCTTACAGCCTCCAAAACATTAAGGTGACAGACCTATAACACATAGGCAGCCCTTGCCCTGTGGTATCTGCTGGCATTTCAAACACTTACTCTGGCAAGTTATGAAAGTAGAATTTGAGATCCTTTCACATATGTGAGGATACCAGGCTTCAGGGCAGGAAATGGCTTAGAGGGGGCAGACTATGAAAATGCATCCTATTTTGCTTTTATGAGCAAGTTGTCTCCATCTTGGCTGTCCTTGTACACACTAAAAGGAGGTCAAGGAGCTAGAGCGAGTGCTCTTCTGTAGACCAACCACACTCCACTCAGGCCAGTTGGCCCCAGCACAGCCCTCTGCACTGAATTGGTGTTCAGTGAAGTATGCCAGTTTGCAGAACTGCAGAATCTGAAGAGGATGAGAAGAGCGAGAGATGACAGATGTAACAGCTGTGTTTTAGTCTTTCCTGGCTTACATTTCATGGGAAAATGTATCTATAGGAGAAATGGCTAGGTAGGGGTGGGCTTCAGATAATCAAGGTTGTATGGGTGTTACACAAGTCAGTCTAGTGTAAAAGAAGTTGAGCTGCTTTGACATTAGATAAAAAACAGAAGTTTAAAGCAATGCCTTTGTCACTTTCTTGCTATATCATCTTGGACAAGTTGCTGAACTTTTCTGAACCTCCGTGTCTTCATCTATAAAATGCAGATACCTCAGAGTGTTGTTGAGAGAATGAAATAAGATAATATATACTTAAGTACTTAACTTAGTCACTGGTACTGTTACCATCCTCCTTATTAACATCATCTTCATCATTATAGCTACTCATTTTGTTCTGTATGCACCTGGTCTTAAACATTATTATTATAATTAAATATCACTGCAAACACCCTATATGTCACTGATCAGCATAGTTGCAAAGCAAGAATAATAATGCATTTACTCTTTAGAACTAAAACTCATTTTTCCCAAAAGGCAAGATAAAGCATGTTTTGATTTATTTAATACTTAAGAGTTACTCAGAATAGTAGCTTCATTTCTAGACTGTTTTTTCTATAGGAAATACTTTTACAAAATACAGTCTTTCAAAAACTAGCAGTGCAGCATTTAGTAAATCATGTTATTTTGTTGGATCTCATTTTCTTCATTTATGCAAGAGTGCACAAGGTCCTCCAAGTTCTCATCTGCCATGTACAGGTCACCTGAGCCTCATAAAATCTCAATGAGTTTCATAAGGTAGGAATCGCATTCTCTATTTGGCAGATTAGCTAAGGTATTCAAAGAAGTTAGATGGTTTGTCAAGGTCAGTATTAGTAAGTAGAGAGAGCAGGACTTGAACTAAGAGCTTCTGATCCAAAAAAGAGTGTTCTGCTTCTTATCTTCAATCACATGAGAATGATAACAATGTCTCAAAGTAATTAAGACACATTAAAGCCTATTAACTATATTATTATTCTGGTGACTCATGAGCACTTCAGAAATGTATAGTTCTTCATGATTATCATTATATAAAATAGCACAGACTGGCTAATTTGTTTTTAAAATAATTTTTTTTTTTTTTTTTACAGTTCTGGAGGCTGGGAAGTCCGAGGTTGTGGGGCTGCATCTGGTGAGGGCCTTCTTACTGAATTATAACACGGGAGGGCATAACATAGCAAGAGGGCAAGAGAATGCCAAACTGGCTTTTATAACCAACCTATTCTTTTGATAACTAACCCATGCCTGTGATAACCCACTAATCCATTAATCCATGAATTAATTAATCCATTCATGAAGACAGAACCCTCATCACCCACTCACCTCTTAAAGGTTCCACCTCTTAATACTGCTTAATACCATTACATCGGGGATTAAATTTTAATGTGATCTTTGGAGAAGACAAACATCCAAACCATAGCAGTGGAACTCTGTCATTTCTTTTTCTTTTTTTTTTTTTTTGGTGCTTTTCTTTTTTTATTATTACACTTTGAGTTCTGAGATACATGTGCAGAACGTGCAGGTTTGTTACATAGGTATACATGTGCCATGGTTGTTTGCTGCACCCATCAACCCATACTCTACACTAGGTATTTCTCCTAATGCTATCCCTCCCCTTGCCCCCCACCACCCGACGGGCCCCAGTGTGTGATGTTCCCCTCCCTGTGCCAATATGTTCCCATTGTTCAACTCCCACTTATGAGTGAGAACATGTGGTGTTTAGTTTTCTGTTCCTGTGTTAGTTTGCGGAGAATGATGGTTTCCAGCTTCATCCATGTCCCTGCAAAGGACATGAACTAATCGTTTTTTATGGCTGTGTAGTATTCCATGGTGTATATGTGCCATATTTTCTTTATCCAGTCTGTCATTGATGGGTGTCTGGGTTGGTTCTTTTTTTTTTTTTACTTTATTTTATTTAAGTTCTAGGGTACATGTGCACAATGTGCAGGTTTGTTACTTATGTATACATGCGCCATGTTGGTGTGCTGCAGCCATTAACTTGTCATTTACATTAGGTATTTCTCCTAATGCTATCCCTCCCCCCTCCCCCCACCCCACTACAGGCCCCAGTGTGTGATATTCCCCTTCCTGTGTCGAAGTGTTCTCATTGTTCAATTCCCACCTATGAGTGAGAACATGCGGTGTTTGGTTTTTTGTCCTTGCAACAGTTTGCTGAGAATGATGGTTTCCAGCTTCATCTGTGTCCCTACAAAGGACATGAACTCATCCTTTTTTATGGCTACATAGTATTCCATGGTGTATATGTGCCACATTTTCTTAATCCAGTCTATTGTTGTTGGACATTTGGGTTGGTTCCAAGTCTTTGCTATTGTGAATAGTGCCACAGTAAACATACGTGTGCATGTGGCTTGATAGTAGCATGATTCACAATCCTTTGGGTATATACCCAGTAATGGGATGGCTGGGTCAAATGGTATTTCCAGTTCTAGATCCCTGAGGAATCGCCACACTGACTTCCACAATGGTTGAACTAGTTTACAGTCCCACCAACAGTGTAAAAGTGTTCCTATTTCTCCACATCCTCTCCAGCACCTGTTGTTTCCTGACTTTTTAATGATGGCCATTCTAACTGGTGTGAGATGGTATCTCATTGTGGTTTTGATTTGCATTTCTCTGATGGCCAGTGATGATGAGCATTTTTTCATGTGTTTTTTGGCTGCATAAATGTCTTCTTTTGAGAAGTGTCTGTTCGTGTCCTTTGCCCACTTTTTGATGGGGTTGTTTGTTTTGTCCTTGTAAATTTGTTTGAGTTCATTGTAGATTCTGGATATTAGCCCTTTGTCAGATGAGTAGGTTGAGAAAATTTTCTCCCATTTTGTAGGTTGTCTGTTCACTCTGATGGTAGTTTCTTTTGCTGTGCAGAAGCTCTTTAGTTTAATTAGATCCCATTTGTCAATTTTGGCTTTTGTTGCCATTGCTTTTGGTGTTTTAGACATGAAGTCCTTGCCCATGCCTATGTCCTGAATGGTAATGCCTAGGTTTTCTTCTAGGGTTTTTATGGTTTTAGGTCTAACATGTAAGTCTTTAATCCATCTTGAGTTAATTTTTGTATAAGGTGTAAGGAAGGGATCCAGTTTCAGCTTTCTACATATGGCTAGCCAGTTTTCCCAGCACCATTTATTAAATATGGAATCCTTTCCCCATTTCTTGTTTTTGTCAGGTTTGTCAAAGATCAGATAGTTGTAGATATGCGGCATTATTTCTGAGGGCTCTGTTCTGTTCCATTGATCTATGTCTCTGTTGTGGTACCAGTACCATGCTGTTTTGGTTACTGTAGCCTTGTAGTATAGTTTGAAGTCAGGTAGCGTGATGCCTCCAGCTTTGTTCTTTTGGCTTAGGATTGACTCGGCAACCTTATTTCCTACCTCTCTTCCCTTCATTCTCTACCCTGCAGCAACACAGTCACCTCTTTGTTCTTGGGGAAACCAGCCTTGCTTCTCTGAGCCTTTGCATGTTCTTTTCTTTCTGCTTAGAATACTTTTCCTCAAGCTTTTCATGTGGCTAGTTCTTGCTCATCATTCAGTTCTCTGTTTAAATTTTACCTTCTCATACCTTACCACCCTGCCTAAAGTACTCCCCAACTTGAGCCCCATTTTTATCTCTTCTCTTATAGTTATCTCTGTCTGTGATTATCTCATTGTTGCTTCATTCATATTCTTTCTCCATAGAACATAAAGTTTATGAGAGCATAACTGGTGTTCGTTTTGTTCACTGTGGTATTCTTAGCCTCTAGGTTATTATCTGATACTTGGTAGGCATTAGTATATTTTTGTTAAATGAATAAATGAATAAACAGGAAATAAGAGGAGTCTGGGAACATAAATATTTACTAGATTCTGGACCTTTGAGGATATATTAGGGAGTTTGGATTTTATCCTAGTGTAGTGTATCAGGCTAGATTCTGTGTTGCCAACAGCGGGATCTACTATGCTAGTTTAGGCAGAAAAGGAATGTATTAAGACAAGTGCTAAATAGCTCAATGTTAGGACTGCCCCTAGGGTGTATGGCCCCCAGGCAAATATTTTGTTTCAAGTGATGCATGGCAGTTAATAAATGATCAATCTAATCTATGAACGTTTAAGTGATTAGATGACAGTGTAGGACAAGTGAGGCAAACTGGAAAAATGAAGATTTTTTTTCTGTGATTTTTAGCTTCGTAAGGATCTATTGGCATTGAAATAGGGACCTATTACATGTAATCTAGGACAATTGGCTGGCTTACTTGGGTGTATCAGACATTCCCGTATCCTGTACAAATAAGGTAATGTATACACTTGGTTATGAGGTCACTCATCATTTTGTGTGTCTCTGTGTCCTTTATTCCTATTTCATTTTGTATGTTTTTTTTTGTGTGTGTGGCCATGATGAAAGGAGTCCTCCAAAATATGGAGGTCCCTGAGACTCAAGGCTTAGAGTAGAGGTCTCACTTGCCAAGGTCTAAGGGTAGTACTCTTTATACATCCTTTGGGAAAGCTAAGAAGCCAGGCTCTGAAGTCATGCCATCAGGATCCACACCCAACCCCACTGTGGAGGCTGCTTTGGTGAAAATTTCTTTTCCCTTTATCACCAAGGTTTGCATCTAAATCCCAGAAGTCCTGCTGCATTCACTTTCAGAGAGCCAGGAACTTCCATGCAGGCCAGGAGCTCAGTCTCTGTGAAGCCCCTTTCTCAGACTGGCCCCTAAACCAGTCTCCCACAGGTGTTTCTTGATCAGTAGAATCCAGCTTACACACCTGCCCTCCAGGCTGCAAGAGTCTGGAAAGGCATTTTCTCCCCTAATTTCCACCTTGTAAAGGTAGGGCTCCTAATGTGGAAAGTTACTCAAATAGAGGGAGAATTTGTAATGTTGTTAGGTGACCACAACTGACAAAGGTCCTATGCATCAGATTTTTAGGATTATAGGTCAAAAGGTGATTGATGATTTAAATGTAAGTCAGATATGATTTATTATTTTAAAAGATCATTCTGGCTTCTGATTAAATTATGGGTTGGCTGGTGGCAAGAATGGCAGTGGAGAGACCAGTAAGGATGCTACTGCAATAGTGCAGAAGAGAGATGTAAGACAGGTGACTTGGGGCAAGGTGTGGCAGCAGGGATAGCAAGAGGTGGGCAAGTGGTTGCAGCAATGCAAAGAATGGAATGGATTAGAGACGGTGAGGCTGAGGCAATGTGCAATCTCCTCATTTAACTAAAGTGCTTATAATTACCAAATGGAGATAATACTCTTTTTATTAACTTAGTCTTCTCTTCCTGATGTCTATGAAAATGAAAGAGACGTTATCAAAATGATTATCTAATATCACTTAAGATGCTAAGTACCAGAATGAGCATGTAGTGTCCCACTTTTCTTTACTCAAGTCTGGTTTTGATAGCCCTGCTCATGGATCACAACTACATTTTAATTAGATGGTGTGTCTAAGCAAGACCAGTTAACAATAAATTTATCCTTTTTTTGTCTATGCTACTTTTTTTATTTGCTAAAGTTGCAGCAGACATCCAGGTCAATTCACAGGGCTCTCTAGTTCAGTTGGTTCTTATCTCCTTAAGAAAGCAAGAACCTGGAGTTCACAAACTAAAATCTGATGTGAATGTTGCAAATCTGAGCTACCAGGAAGTGCTTTTAAAAGGAATTTCCTGGTGATTGTAAAACAAATATTATCAACTCTTCTATTACTAATCTGAAGATAAATATATATAACCTGATCTAGTCACCACTCAGAGGAATATATAATTTTTGAGAAGGTCTGAAAGGTTGAAAACGCTTCATAAGGAAGAGGAATTGTTTTAAGGAGATCGGATTATGAATGATAGAGTGAAAACTGAGTGAGGGAAGAATTTGAGCTGAACATCAAAGAAAATTTCCTTCAATAAGGGTCTCCTTTGTGGTGAGAGAGCAAATTTTGGAGTCTCTCCAAACAGGTTTAGTCATCACTCTGAAAGACATCCAAATCTTGACCTGGCCAGTCTTTGGCCCACACAGGGAAGGGATCTTTTCCCTCCAAGGATATCTTTGCTCAGAGCGGTGATTAGATGAAAAATGAATTTCAGAAGAGATTTAGAGGATTTGCACAGAGTACCCAGAAATGTCAAGGCACCTCTCATACTTCCATTGCTGCCTGACAGCAGAGGTGAAACAGAATGTGGCCGATGATCACCCACAGGGAACAAGTCTTTTGTCATGACAACAACGTATTTCAAAGGAAATCATTGCCCTTATAGTCATAATTTATTGATATGGGATGTAACAACATTATTCTAAACAGTTGCTGGCTGACTGGTGGAATGTCTTCATTAACCATGGAATGGGTGTTCCCAATGATAAACCAAGAAACACATTCAGTGAGCTTCATAATTTGCCATTCAAAAAAACAAATTTGCCACTTTAAGAAAGGAATACTACATTCAACCAGAATGCGTATATTTCCTGCCTTGACATTACATATCTAATTCTAGAAAGTTTATAGTTTTTGTGTATCTTGGCTTTTGTGGTTAGATTCAAAGGAAAAATTAAAACTAAAACTTTGCCACCATCTTACATGAATGAATTTATTTTCCTTTTTCTTTTCCATTTTTTTCCCTGCAGAGGAAGAGAGATGCACCACATAGGGGGGTAGGTCAGGAGAACTCGGCTGTTGGTTTTCATAAAATACAGAAAACCGGGAAAAATAGGCACACTCCTGCTAATAACCACCTGTGCACTAAAAACTACACAACATTGCTGAACAAAAGAACCAAAAAACTAGTAAAAGGGGAGATACACTGTGTCCATAGGTCAGAAGATTTGTTGTTGTTCAGATGCCACTTCTCCCCGGATTGATCATAGATCCAGTTCAGTTACAATTAAAACCACAGTGGCATTATTGAAATTGAAATGCTGATTCTAAATTTCATATGGAACTGGAAAGTTTCTAGAATAGCCAAAACAACTTTGAAAAAGAAGAACCAAGTTAGAGGATCAATACTATCTGATTCCAAGGCTTGTTACTAAGCTACAGTAATTAAAACAATATGATGTTGGTGGAAAACAGGGATAGGCAAAATTTTTATGTAAAGGACCAGATAGGAAATATTTTAGGCTTTATGGATCATATAGTCTCTGTGACAACTATGCAAGTCTGCTGTTGCAGCATGTAAATAGCCATACACAATATGCAAAGGAATGAGTGTGCCTCTGTTTCAATAAACTTTTCTTCAAATACACTGTCTTTAAATAAATTTGAATGTAAGTTCAATATAAATTCAAATTTCTTTAAAGAAAGTATCTTTGAGAAAAGTTATTGAATAAAATTAATAATTTTTAAAATGTCATCAAAAAGTATTCTTTTGATTAAATGGGAACACTTTTACACTGTTGGTGGGACTGTAAACTAGTTCAACCATTGTAGAAGTCAGTGTGGCGATTCCTCAGGGATCTAGAACTAAAAATTCCATTTGACCCAGCCATCCCATTACTGGGTATATACCCAATGGACTATAAATCATGCTGCTATAAAGACACATGCACACGTATGTTTATTTTGGCACTATTCACAATAGCAAAGACTTGGAACCAACCCAAATGTCCAACAATGATAGACTGGATTAAGAAAATGTGGCACATATACACCATGGAATACTATGCAGCCATAAAAAAGAATGAGTTCATGTCCTTTGTAGGGACATGGATGAAGCTGGAAACCATCATTCTCAGCAAACTCTCACAAGGACAAAAACCAAACACCACATTTTCTCACTCATAGGTAGGAATTGAACAATGAGAACGCTTGAACACAGGAAAGGAAACATCACACACCGGGGCCTGTTGTGGGGTGGGGGAAGGGGGAGGGATAGCATTAGGAGATATACCTAATGTAAATGACGAGTTAATGGCTGCAGCACACCAACATGGCACATGTATACATATGTAACAAACCTGCACATTGTGCACATGTACCCTAGAACTTAAAGTATAATAATAATAAAAAAGTATTCTTTTGATTAGTTTTCTTCCAACCATTTTACAATGTAAAAACCATTCTTAGTCTACAGACTGTACATAAACAGACAGTAGGCCAGACTTCACCTGTGGCCATCATTTGCTGATCTCTGGTGTAGAGACAGATAAAAAGATCAATGGCATAGAATGAAGAGTCAAGAAATAGACCTACCTACATACAGGCAACTAGTTTTTGATAAAGGTATTCAGGATATTTTATGAAAAAGGACAATCAAATGTTCTGTCATATCCATATGCAGGGAAACAAAAAGAGCTTTGATCCATACACCAAAATGTATACAAATATTAACTCCAAATAGGTAATGTAAAACTTAAAACTATAAAACATCTAGAAGAAAATGTAGAGGAAAACATTTGTGACCTTAATTTAGAAAGGATTTCACAGACAGAATACCAAAAGCATTTGGTATTCTTAAATTGAATGCCAAAAGCATGACACATAAAAGACAAACTGGTAAATTAGACTTTATCAAAATCACAACAAGAAAAGACTCTTGCCCTTCGGAAGACACTATTGTTAGAATGAAATATCAATCAATAGGTGAGTGAATAAACTGTTATGGTATACCCATATAATGTGTCAATAAGGAATGAACTTGATGCATGCCACAAAATGGATGAAACTCAGAATAATTATGCTATGGTAAATTTATATATATAGTCTGGCTTCTTTGCCATAGCATAATTAATATATATAACATATGTGTGTATGTATGTATATATGTATATACGTGTATATATGTGTATATGCTATATATATGTGTACAAACACATATATATTATTCTTACAGATGCAAACTAATCTGTAACGATAGAAATTAGATGAATGCTTTCTGGGGGTGGGTGCCAGTATGGGTAGGGGAAGCAGGGAAGAATTACAAAAGGGAATGAAGAAACTTCTGTAGGTGATATGTAAATTCATTATCCTGGTTATGATAATGGTTTTTTTCAGGGGTATATAGATGTCAAAACTTATTAAACATTACCCTTTAAATAGGTGTAATGTATACCAACTATATCTCAATAAAAACATTATACAACAGATAATATAAACAGACCTACAGATACTCATTCCTGAGTAATGTACATTGTACTTACTATGTCGTCTTTTTTATCCCTCCCGTCTTCCCACCATCCCCACTTCTGAGTCTCTAATGTCCATTATACCACTCTGCATGTCTTTCCGTACCCACAGAATTGCAATTATTAGACAAGCCTGTATTGTATAAAATCTATGATTACTGTAGTTAAGAAGATAGATGATATGACAGAAATTTTTGTTGGAGAAGTGGAATATTTTTTAAATTAACAAATAAAAACTAAGAACTGATAAATACAATTTCCAAAATTATCAACCCCAGGATTCAGTTTAACAGAGGATTAGACAAATCAGAAAGAGGATTAATTAACTGGGACATAAATTATACATTGGTGATTTATTGCGCACAACCACAAAAACACATTAAACATTCATTTGGTTCATTGGCCTACAGCTCACCCAAGGCAACTTTGTCTTAGGTTGCAGTTTTTGGTGGTGCTAGGCTTCGGGGCACAGGTTTATGGGTTGGCTTGGTCCCCAGAACTCCACATGCTTCAGCAGCCAGACAGGAGTCACTGAACTCCATGTACCCAAGGAAAGTGGCTTTATGCCAAGGTATTTTTACAATTTAGACAAACTGTAAAATTTACTTGAACAATACAATTATCAAGTTAACCAAAACTGACACAAGAAGAAATAAAAAATATGAAAAACATTAGATCTATTGCAAAAATGGAATCTGTTATTGAAAACAGTCTCACAAAGATCCAGTTTCATATGGCTTTTGGGCAAAGTTTAGCAATTGCTTAAGGAAGATATAAATCAATCTTAAATCAATTATTTGGAAGAATAGAAAAAATGAGGTATTTTCCAACTTAGTCTGTGATGCCAACCTAAATTTGATAACAGAATTACAAGCCAATTTCTCTCTTAGACATTGATGCAAAATTCCTAAATAAAATATTACCAAATTTAATAATATATAAAAAGATAAATACATCATGACTAACTTTGCTCTACATCTCAAGAAAGAAATGTTGGTTTAACAGTTGAAAAAATCAGTGTAAGTCACTGCATTAAAAGAAATTCAGGGAAATGCAAATTAAAACCACAATGAGATACCACCTTACTCCAGCCAGAATGGCCATCACTAAAAAAAATTAAAAAACAATAGATGTTGGCATGGATCTGGTGAAAGGGAATGCTTATACACTGCTGGTGGGAATATAAATTAGTACAACCTGGCCCGGCAGGGTGGCTCACGCCTGTAATCCCAGCACTTTTGGAGACCGAGGCAGGCGGATCACTTGAGGTCAGGAGTTCGAGACCAGCCTGGCCAACATGGTACAACCTTGTCTGTACTAAAAAATACAAAAATGAGCTGGGCGTGGGGTGCACACCTGTAATCCCCGCTACTCAGGAGGCTGAGGCAGAAGAATTGCTTGAACCTGGGAGGTGGAGATTGCAGTGAGCTGAGATTGTACCACTGCACTCCAGCCTGGGTGACAGAGTGAGACTCTGTCTCGAAAAATAAAAAATAAAAATAAATAAATTTGTACAACCTTTATGGATAACAATATGGAGATTTCTGAAAGAACTAAAAAGTAGATCTATCATTTGATCCAAAAATCCCACTACTGAATATCTACCCTAAGGAAAATAAGTCATTATGTCAAAAAGACCTCTGCATGCATATGTGTATCATAGCACAATTCACAGTTGTGAAGATATGGAACCAACCTAAGTGCCCATATATTGATGAATGGATAAAAGAAAATGTCTTACATTTACACCATGGAATACTACTCAGCCAAAAACAGAATGAAATGTCTTTGCAGCAACTTGAATGGAGATGGAGGCCATTATTCTAAGTGAAGTAATTCAGAAATGGAAAACCAAATACCATATGTTCTCACTTATAAATGGGAGCTGAGCTGTGGGTACGGAAAGACATGCAGAGTGGTATAATGGACATTAGAGACTCAGAAGTGGGGATGGTGGGAAGAGGGGAGGGATAAAAAAGACGACATAGTAAGTACAATGTACATTACTCAGGAATGCACTGAAATCCCAGGCTTCACCACTCTACAGTTCATTCATGTAACCAAAAACCACTTGTTACCCAAAACCCATTGAAATAAAAACAAAAAAGAACCCATGAGAAAAATCAGATAATCACTTTAATAACTGAAAAGATAGGATTAGAAAAAATCCAGCGGCCATTCATGATAGTAAAACATTTCATTAATCTACTAAAGAATATCTGCAAAACATCTACAACAATCTTCACACTTAACGGTAAAATATTGCAATATTTTCCCTGAGATCGTGGAGACAAGATCTGCTCTTGCCAGTTCTAGTCGACATTGTACTAGAGGTCCTAACCAGCACAACAAGGCAAAAAAGAAAAGGCATAAATAATTTAAAAAGAAGAAATAAAACTTCCATTATTCACAGGTGACATGATTTTGTATGTAGAAAATCCAAAAGAACTGAAGACAACTTATTAAAATTAATAAGTGAATGTAGTAAAAATCAACTGGGTTTTATGTGCCATGTAATAAACCTTCACAGTTCATAAAGTTCTGAGTGATAAATGTGTGCAAGGTTATTTTTAAAAATGTGGGGGGTCAGGTGCCAAAGATCTTCGAGGTTAAGGTTTTCTTGTATGTCTTGGTGGAAGACCCAAAATTGCCAAGTCCCCAAAAAATGTCAACAAACCATTAGAAATTAAAATGTAAAGAAAGTGATGCCACTTAATACAGCATCAAATGGCCAATTACTTAGAAATAAATCTCATGAAAGATTTGTTAAGACTTCTATAAAGAATACTGTAAAATATTATGGAGAAATTAAATAAAACCTATCATGTTCTTGGAATGGCAGGCTCAACATTGCAAATATGTCAATTCTTTCCAAATTAACCTATGGATTCAGTGCCATTGTGATAAAATTCCCAGCAGATTTTTTAAATGGAAATTGATGAAATGAATCTAAAATTTACATAGACGTGGACTTGGAAAGAATAGCCAAAATAATCATGAAGAAGTTTGGAAGATTTAAACTATAATATACCAAAAGTTTTGTTTGTTTTTTGTTTATTTGTTTGTTTTTGAGACAGTCTCACTCTGTTGCCCTGGCTGGAGTGCAGTGGCAAGATCTAGGCTCACTGCAACCTCTGCCTCCCAGGCTCAAGTAATCCTCCCACTTCAGCTCACTGAGTAGCTGGGGTGACACATGCACACCACCATGAAAGTTTTTATGTTATGATTTTATTTGTTATGGTTTCACCACAGTGCAATGGAGAAAATAATTTTCTCTTTAATAAAAGTGCTGAATCACTGGGTATCTGTTAGGAAAAAAATGAAAGGACTTAAATGTGAAAGGTAACACTTTTTAAAGATAACACAGGAGAATTTCTTCATGATGTTGTAAATAGGTAGGCAAAAATTAATTAATCATATTTTGTGCCTAGCTCCTCACGGCCAGAAATAAGTTCCAAAGTATGAAACAAACTATAAAGTGTACTGTTTACCTGACCGTCTCACTTTAGGCCCTGCATCTTGATTATAAATAGCCAGTTGGGGTCCACTTTTATAGACATTTCTCTGTAACAATATCTAAGATGTTTTGGGGGCCTTACAAAAACAATAAAATAAAAAATTTGGAAACCTTGAACTATATTTGGTTTACTATATAGTAAATGTAACAATAAATCCATACAGCAAACTATAAACAATATACAGCATTATGATATTTATTTCCAAATCTATCTCCAAGGATTTAATGAAAACTGTAGCCAGTGGAAGCGAAGGGATTTTCTCATTTTTCCACTATGGTTCAGTTTTCTCCTCTTTCATCATTTGAGTTCTTCTCATGCTATGTATTCCATGCCAGGCTGGTGGGGTTGATTATAGTAAACAGCTACTAATACACCCCCTCTGTTGAAGTGATGTAAATTGTGATTAGGAACATGGGCTTTGGAGTCAGACAATGTTCTCTCGAATTCTACTATAGATGCTTACAAACTGTCTAAACTTGGACAAGATATTAAATCTCTTTAAGCCTGTTTCCCTAGTTGAGAAATAAGGTAAGATACAAGATACAGGCTGCTGTGAAGACTAAATGTGCATGGTGTTTGTGAACTGCTTGACCCAATGTCTAGTCCATAATAGTTGCTCAAAAGTGGAAGCTGATTTTTCACTTCCTCTTAGTAAAACCCTTATTGCTAACTGTGAGGAATTCTTAATCTCTAAAACAGCAATGACTCAAAATTTCGATTTCAAATAAAAGTCCATGTCAACAGATTTTCTTGAAAGGCCTTTGCTTTTATTAAATATGTTCTACAAATTCCATGCAGTTAATTACTTGAAGGTACTCTCTTTTCCTTTTTCCTTGTATCCATAGGTTTTTGTTTCCTTAACCTTTGCTACTGTGCTCAGCCGCATGGTACAAAGAAGGAGATGGTTTATATGATTCAAGGTGTTGTTTTTTGTTTTGTTTTGTTGTGTGTGTGTGTGTTTTTTTTTTTTTTTTTTTTTACTGGCAGGACAAATTCTAGGTTGAGCCTGAAGTAAAAATGGGTTCTTCATTGTGCAGAAATGATGAGTCCCATGATACTTTTACACAAACTCCTTCACTGCTGCAGGAGTCCAAGTTTTACTGTTTAAAAACATATGGCACAAATTATGCCATAGGCCAAAGTTACTCATAAGCAGAGCCTTGCCTTTCTCTATGGAACTCAATGCCAGTACCTCCTTGTTTTACTGGTGGACACTGGTATGCAATGCAGTGGTTGAAATCTTCTTAGTTATTCCATGGATACCAACTCATGCCTGTCCCTTGGATGTTCTGTTATTGAGGAATAGGGTATTTTTTATTTACAAATGTGAAAACCTGCAGCCGGGCATATCTCTTTTACAATGCAGTGAACCTTCCAAACCCTTGTCTTAGTCTCTTGGAACCAAACAAATTGCATGCCATAGTGTGCTGTATATCACAGCTAGAATGCTTATAATGTCTGGCTGAGTGAAGTTTGGGAATGGGCTTCTCTGGTGAGCTGGAGCAGATTGTGCCTTTGACTGACAAGCTGCCATTTTCTTGATATTTGATGATTTGGGGCCCTTCACCTATCCATGCAAAAGAAAAAAAAAAACCCTTAGCCTCAGAGATCTTTGGCATTTGACCCCAATATTTTTATACAGTAACCATACATACATTTATCACTCAGAGCTTTATGAACAGTGAAGGTTTATTACACTGCACTAAAACCTCATTTAACCTTTTATCCTGAAGCAATACTTTAAGGCAGAGTTGGGAGAGTTTGTACAATCAGGACTGGTTGGTTGACCCTTTTTGTGCTTTCTTTCCTGAGAAGCCTCTGATATGGAAGCTTGAGGTCAGTAGATGTTTTCTCTATCCTTGAAAAAACTTGTCTGTCTGTTCGAACTTACCCTCTTGGGGCTTCAAAGTCCTGGAAGCTTTTGGGTTAGCAGGGATTTTCTAAGGGGAAGACCTCAGAGTTGATTGGTCAGAAGTAGAAGTGATCAGATCTGTTCCTCTCATACACCATTATCACTTTCATCGCTGAGCATTTTGCTTACACTTTTTCCATTTTCCAGTCCACACAGCCTTTCCTTAAAGGGCCCTTCACACCTGGCGAGTACTATTTCTCCTTTTACCATTCCGGCCCATGTGGAACTCAACTCTCTAAAAGTTTCTTTATGCCTGAACCACAAAATTTAACATTTTATTACCATAAACTATTTTAGATTATTTTATTATTTTTATTTATAGAAGTATTGCTTTCCCAACTTGCTTATTCATGTTTTGAAGACTGGAACTGCATATTATATTTGTGAGTTCCATGCAAACCTAACACTATGCATAACATATAGCAGGAATACAACATAGGTTGAATACATTTCGACATATTGTCGGAATAATATATTTCCATCACAAGAGAAATATTCTTTAATAAACAGGCAATAATTCAAAATGCAGCAAAAATTCCTGCCTTCAAGATTCAGAAAGTCTACATGTTATTGTTCTTTGGAATTAGACCTGTTTGTATTTGGTGTCTGAGAACAGCTACCATGTTGCTTCATGGATCTAGAAGCAAAGATTTGAACCCTTTGTTTTATTCCCTCTCTATTCCAATCCAATGGATTTGTAGGGCTACTCTACCTTTAATGCTGAGTCACACAAGGAGAGGTTTTAAGCTCAGTGAGAAAGAGGACCATGTCTGTACCAGAAGAATAAATGGAAGTCCATGTTCCGTTTAATTTTCATTCCTGCAATGTACATCTCAAAACCACATCTAAGAGCTGGTGCTGTGGTTGCTTTTGGACCTGCCACATAGGTGTCCCACTGAAATCAGTGCCAATCAACAGTAATAACATGTCCCTCTCATTGGGGAAATGGAAGATGCTGACTCTAATTTCAAGTAGATCTGTAGGCATTCAGTAATGATAGGGTTGGGTTGATCATTTTGGCTCATCTTTTCAATTTTATTCAACGAAGCCATTGTTTTCCTTTCTCTCCTTGTTTCCAGTGTCAGCTTCCAAAGCTTTCACACTATTTATGACCCTGCATGGAGTTTACTGTCATTATGCTCATTGTCTTTCTGGTGGTTTGGAGACCAGTAATGTTAAGCAGAGCTGCCAAACGCTTTAACCAGCTAGTAGATCTGGGCTACAATACCAGGAAGCATATTCAGAGGCCGAGTGTCTTTTTTTTTTTTTTTTTTTTTTTTGAGACAGAGTCTCGCTCTGTTACCCAGGCTGCAGTGCAGTGGTGTGGTCTCGGCTCACTGCAACCTCTGCCTCCTGGGTTCAAGAGATTCTCATGCCTCAGCTTCCCGAGTAGCACAGTGTCTTTTTATGTGTCATTTATTTTGTGCTTACTACCTGTCAGACACTGTTCTAGTGCTGCATAGATATTAACGTAGTTAATTTTTACAGCAACCCAATGAAGTAGGCACTGTCATAATCCCCATTTAATAGATGAAGAAATAAGACATGAAGAGGTTACAACTATTTTGCCTAAAGCCACACAATCAGTAAATGGCAGGGCTGGAATTTGAATCAAGGCAGTCTACTTCCAGAGTCCATGGCTCTGATTACTATGTCTCATTCCTTTTGTTCTGTGTGTTCTGTTTAGTTTTTGGCAGATACTTGTGGAGTACCTTATGCCCAAAGCATTATGTAATACAATCTCAGGAATATGGAGAAGAGGGCCCAGTTACTGTCTACAAAGCACATCAGCATTCGAGGGGAACGAAGGACATGTCCAGCTCTGCACAGCACATGTGGGGTGTTCCCTCCGCCCTTGTGGACATCTGATTCTTCACTGGGGAGAGGGAAATAGTTCAGATGTTGGCAGGAATGATGACTCATTTTACAAGGAGAGCAAAGTAGTAAATGAGGGGCCTTTTCATGTGGAGAGCTTTCATATGGACTGTGTGGGAATGAAAAAGAGAACTCCTGGTCATTTATTTAACATATATTTATTAAGTATCAGTAAGTGCATGGTATGAGATTAAGGAATACCAGAATCTTTTAGTATCTTACCTTTAAATATTATTATAAACTTTCACCAACTTTGACTACATAGGGAAAAACAGGGTAAAAAGTAATACATATTTACAAATTTGATGTTCCATTAATGCCTCTATTTTTATAATGCATCCACCTATTTTTATAAGGAAGGGGAACAACAGCAACAACAATAACAACGACAGCAACAATAGCACAGGAGGGGAAAAACACAGATTAGATATATGCCAGTAATATTAGCATCTATCAGTTATGAGGGCCTAGGATTCCACCTTCTCTCTCTTTAGGGATTCTCAATGTGGGTACCCCTGATTGGCAAAAAAAGAACCCATTTTCTTTTAAATCCATATGCAGCATAAACTTGGCTAATGTACCAGCCCCATAGGAATATTAAATGTACCCCATTTCATTTATAGGAAAGAAGCAAATTAAGACAGAGCACTTTTGTGTAAATCATAAACTGCATTTAACAAGGCAGGAGGCCTGGGAATCTATGGTCAAGCTGCTTGTTTTTCCTGGCACCTTGTTAAACATGGTTGAAAGTTTGCATACTGGGGAATAGCCCACTTTCTCTTTGTTCCTTGGAATGGCTCTAACTGACCTGGTAGACCTGGGTGGATGGGGTAAAATCTTAGATACTGGAGCTGGAAGAGAACACGGGAGCTCAGTGGGCCTAAACTACTGCTTTCAAGCAGTACCCACCCTCAGCTGGGCCTGAGGGTCAGTGCGTGAATCCTGCTTGCAAGCCCTCCACAGAACAGGGCTGCTTCTAACACTGATTCCAACATCTAATAACATTTAGTATCAAGCCACTTCTTCTATGTCTAAATTAAATCCTTCCTCCTGCAGTTTAGTGCATCTCCTTTTATTCTGCCCTCAATAAAGATGGAAAACAGCTGGTCAGCATTCCCTGCAGAATAACCCTTCCAACTCTTGAAAGCTATTATTAAGTTCCCTCATAGTCTCCTCTCCTGAGGACAAATACTGAAGCTTTCTCCCACTATTTTCCCCACTCACCTTTTTCTCTCTGTCTTTAGATCTTTCCCCAGCTGCTTGCTTCTTGGGGCCACCTGGAAATACATCTGCATTTTCCTAATTATATTTTTACTGGGAAATGATGGTGGAAGATTTTGTCATTCAGTCACCATTTTCTGATAGACTTTGTCATTAAGTATCCCAGCATATCATTCATTGGCTTGAATTAACTAAAGAATTTTCCCAATCTTTAAGCGTTCTGGGTCTATGGAGACCCTTGTTGGTAAAAAATGTGTGTGTGCATGTGTGTGTATGTGCAAATGTGAATGGTTTTTCTGAGATTTTTCCATTCATCTTTTTCTAAATATTATATTACATTAATATGTACCTCTACTTTTTTTTATAGATTAGGGACAGAGTGGGGTGTGTGTGTGTGTGTGTGTGTATACTAACTCTGATTAATTTGTAATAGCTTCCCTGAAATCAATGGTGAAAAGGATTCTGAGTCTCTATGCAGTTAAGCAAGGAAGAATGATGTAAAAGTGAATGTTTTGTAGCATTAGCTATGGGTGAGAATGAGTGTAGCAGCATGATTGCCAAGTTGTATGGTGACAAAATAAGTGGCTGAAAAGTTAAAATAATTATTGTTCTTTTTCCTTCTCTCTGCTGATACGTCTTTTAGGAAACACAGTCCTTTTATCAATCTGCCTGTGGGCAGCATCATTAATTAATTTCTCACGTACCCTGATTCAGTACCTCCCAGTACATTTTGATGCCTCTTTAGCTGTCAATCTCTGTGTTCTATGGGCTAATCAGCAGCCCGGGAAACCTCTCCATTCCCATTTCCCCGTTATATCCTAGGAATTTATCAACTTGTCCTTGGATTACTATAACAGTCCAATAACTGGACTGCTTCCCTCTTTTCCCACTGTTTAGCCTTTCTGCCAACACCCTAGACTGATGCTTCATGTCTGGTAGTTCATTGCTCTAGAAGAGTTAGTGGCGCAGTATCCCTTCATGTAACCCATTTAAATGCTGCTTCCTTCTTAATGTTTTTTGGGGTTCTCCCAAAACAGATACTATCCAATACACTTATTTCAATTTCCTATCACTTCCCAGAAATGCTTTTGTTTAAAAATTTTAAAAACATGTTTTGTAATTCAAAGAATTTTGACCATCTCACCTAGAATCTCCTCCCTCTTTCCATCCATCTAAATCTTACTCATTGTATGAGACCTATCATCCATGAAGCTTTTCTAAATGCAGACTTCCAGCCTTTATTGATGTCTCCTTACTCTAACATTCTACCACAATTATATTCTGACACTTAGCTCAATTATATACAGTTTCGTGCCTCGATAATTGTTATATGAACCAACCGGTCTTCTCTCTTCAGCTAGACTTGAATTTTCTTCAGAGAAGACACCATTCCTTTCCTTTTATCTATTTGTTTTACTGTCCTTCCTTTTGCATGCCCTGCAGCAGCGCTCCACACAGTAATAGTTTTCCAAAAGCACCTATCACATGACTCTCCAAATAATCAGTTTAACTGTTTTTCACAGTGATTGGATTTGTTTAAAATAATTTGACTAGTCTTTATGGCTTTGGATAGATGGATTAATATTTCAAAAGGTATAGTTACTAGTGACATTAGTAAAGAAAAATGTATTTGGGGATCATACATAGTTAATAAATGATACTCTTTGGGGGAAGAATAAAAGTGATTTCATTTTGAGAGAGCTCGTAGTATTATTAATTACACAGATGCTAATATGGTATTGAGGAATAGCATAGAAAGGCATTGAAATGCAATTTCTCATCTGGCTTGCATAAAGGGTGATGAGATGTTCATCACAAGATTTCTCTACTTTGGCACAGTGAACATATTAAAGATTGCATGCAAAATCCCAAAGCAGAAAAAATATTAATCCATCATTAGTATATAACGTTCACCAGTACAGTAAAAAAAAAATCAGAAAGGAACCTGTTGGCTATTGTTTGTCTCTCATGTTTTGGTAGGGCATGCTTCAGCCAAAGAAGGTTTTAGAAACCCAGGAAAGATGCTGGAGGATCTCAACATAGCCATCATTCTGTCCATGCATATGTGAGGGTGACACTATCTGAAAGTCACCTGAGAGGCAAAGGAAAACTGTGCCATAGCATGGCATTTCTGAACCACAGTATAGTGACTTAATTGATTTATACTTTATTCTTTTTAGAAGACAGCTGAATGGCAGAGGTCTTTCTTTTGTGTAGTACTGGAAAACTGGTTGTCAAACAACCTCTACTCATTTAATAATTTATCCCATTTTGTAAAAGAAAGGCAGCTGACATGCAGTAAATCTATTCCATATTTAAATTACTACATTGAACAATAATAAGGAGAATGAAAAATCTAGTCCATTATTTAAAATTAAACGTATATGAAACTATTTTTTTTTCAAATGATCACCAAAGGCTGTACTTTAAAAGCAGCACTGAAGCCCCGAGTGGAATAAAAATGCCTAACAGTGGTTTGCAAATGGCAGCAGAATTATTTATTCTATTTTTTCTATACATAAGGAATTGAGCTAAATGAACAATGTTTAAGCATGTCAGAATTTCATCAATTTTGCATGAGCATTCTCAAATATCCTGGTGGGGGTAATTGCTTGCAAATACATTTAAACTAATGATATGTTATATCCTTAGTTGATATAAAACTATTAAAAGATACGTTATTGCATTTGACAATGCCATGCAGCTGGGTCAGATCTTAATGACAGATTTCTGCATTTGTGAATTAAGATACACTCTGCTGGAAGCAAATATTTTGTACAAATAAAAGCTATATACTAGGTAAGTTTGATCATTTATCTAAAATTTCCATTTCTGTTTGTTGGGAGCTACAAGAGTTAGGAGAGAAGAGTTTTCCTCCTTTCCTAATATTGGAAAAGGAATCCAGAGCTATAATTGAATCCTCCTCATACCGCTTTCCCCTCAGCAGGAGAGAAGAGAGCTTGTAAAACCTACCATGTGGTTTTAAAAGTCCACTTAGAGTATGGTTTTGCATCCCTTACAGGCTGAGGTGACTGACATGCCTTAAACCAATTAGAGAAAGTGGCCCTTTTCCCCCATGAAAAAAAAAAGGATGTTTATTTTTAAGGAGAATTAAGCTAGGCTGGAAGGAAATATTGCATGGGAAAAATAACTCAGGGAAAAAAATTTAAAGCCCACTTGCAGAAATAGTTTTGCAAAAGGAAAATGTCACAATTGTCTGCAAGGATTGGTTGGTGTTTAACTTTCAGGGGATATTGGCTTTTGTATTTCTTTAGTCCAGTCTTCATTTTGCCTGAGGTCAGTATACAGAGGGTCCAGCTTTTTTCAGTGTAGGTTAACTTGCCTGGATCTCACCCTAGGTTCTGTGATCAAAACCCTAGTGTGATTTCTATTGTTGACAATGGGCTAAAATGCATATTAATTTGTCTCCACTGCCAGGATTTGTGAGGCTCCAAGATGGATTGTGAAGCAGCCATTAATGCTTCTACGTGATTATGGAACTTGGGGAGCCAGCTTGGCATCCCACTGGAAGTCAGATGATGTTATGATTACAAGGAAGTATTGATATACTTCCCTAATTGTTTCTTAGGACTTTGGATTCTATTTATGATGTCATTACAAAGCTATGCATTATCTGCATAATCGCCAAGGAAAAGACTCTCTCATGAAGGGAACTGCGTCCCACTGAGATAATGCCGCAAGCTACTGCTATACATCCAACGGCACATGTATGGTGTTGAAATAATAAGACAGCATGGAATAATGATGAATTCTTGTTCCCATCATGACAGAAAGCTTTCCCCAAATTATCACTATTACTGGCTTAATTGATCCATGCTCAGTGAAAGGATTTCAGCAAATGGATGGCCTTGAGACTCAATTCCTACCTCACAGCACAATTTCTGACAGTATTAGCCTAAGAAAGGCCAGTCCCTCTTTGCAGAAGCTGTGATCACCCTGCATAGAATGCACACTGCAGCTTTGGAAGTATGTGTATATGTGAGTGTGTGCACCCATGTGTGTGCACATGGGAGAATCTTTACACAAATGTGTACACACCACTCATTTGATGGCTTGGATTGAAAAGGAAAGGAAAGATAAACTTGCCTCTGGAATAAGAGGAAGATAATTTTTCTCAGTGAACAGACTCTTCACAGAGTGAAAAAATTACACATTATTGCTGCTTGGTGTTATATATATATGAAGCTCTCACCTTGACTCTGCAGCCTGGCAGGACTAGGTCTTTTATATGGCACAGAATAGCACAATATACCTCTACTGCAAGGTTTTCAGTTACTCGGTAATTCTGATACATATTCTCTCTCTCTGCTTAAAAGCCACGTATCCTCTGATTTTCAACATCATTGAAGATTATTACAACTTCACTTCATAATATACTGTAAATTTTATTCTAAAGCACCAATTCCTTGGCTCCTAAGAACAATCTTAGGGAAAGAGTGCACTATACTTCTTACTCTTTCAGTAATGTGAGAGGAGACCTAATGAAACTCTTTATGCAAATTTTCCAGTTATCAGGTAAAATCTTCACATAGAAAATCTGTCACATGTTGTAAAATTTCTTTATGTTATCAAATGCTAATGATGACTCAGAACACAGCCCACAGAGGATCTTTGAAATCCTTCATAAAAACTGTATTCCACCCCAATATCAGAGGCCTTGGAAATTCCGCAACTCTGAAGACATGGGTTTGTAATTAGCACGGTGCGGGCTTCTCTGCCCTCTGAAACCATAATGTTAATTACAAAAATTACACTGTGTTTAAAAGTGCAATTAAGAGACTCCACCGCACAAAGGGAATCTTGGAACCTCTTTTCACACTTTGAAGCCAGGTCATAATGTAGCCCATAAAAAGGAGGCCAAGGCTCATTCTCTTTTAAAGGCTTCAGAAGATCATAGAGGCTATCTCAGCAAGAATGAGCTCTACTGAGCTCTGCAGCATTCTTAATGAATAATGCTCTACCTGGAGCAAGGCAGGAGGGGAAAGGAGAAAATTAGCTGAAAAATGATGGCTGCTCAGCACCCAGCTTGGCTATTGCAAATATCAACACCCAGCTTGGGTTTACTTTGGGCCAATTCTGGAGTCATTTGCTTGGTCCTGGTGTCAGCGTGGGTCCCAGAGTGGGACTCATATATATGCAAGTAAAACCATGAAATAGAGTTTCGTGGGTTCAGATCTAGTATTGTACTTCATTCAGAAGGGAACTCTATAAGATTTATTTGAAAAAAACAATTATGCTGGGAGATAAGCCCCACCCCACATCAAACTCCTTGGAGGAACTGTGGGAAAGAAACAAGAGAATTAGGCTGATCACTTTATTTGGTGACTTAATGGAAGAACTCAAGCTATATTGCTGGTGGTGAAGTGTTTTACTGAGTAGCGTGAAACAGGCAGTGTGGATTAGTGGGCAAAACACTAGGGTAGGAGACAGAAGTCTTAAATGAGAGTCTTGAGTCTGCAGTTGTGTGACATTTAGTGACAATTTAACTTCTCACAGTCTCAGTTTTCCCACCAGGACAGTGTGAATAATGCAGCTCTTGAGGATGGTCAAGATAGAATTATCTGAAAGAAATTATTGGGAGCAAAAATGCCCAGAAGTCTCTAAAGTGGCAAGCATATACAATTTAACATTACTGCAGATATGCCTTGAGTCAGTATTATGAGAATTTTCTATTGGTCAACTCTTAAAGTTCTTCCTCTCACCCTGTGTTATTGGTTACATGATGTCTCCCTCCACCAACATGCCCCATCTTCTGCCCCAATTGATACTTTAAAGTCTCAACTCTCAGTACCTCAGAATGTGTCCTTATTTGGAAATAGGGGTATTGAAGATATAATTAGTTAAGATGAATCTCTTAAGGGATGCCTCATCTAATATGGCTGGTACCCTTATAAAAAGGGGAAATTAGGGCACAGAGACAGATTTGCACAGAGGAAAGATGATGTGAAGGAACAGGAAAAGAAGGCCATCTACAAGCCAAGGAGAGAGGTTTGAAACAGATCCTTTCCTCACAGCCCTCAGCAGGAACCAACCCCGCTGATATTCTGATCTTGGACTTCCAGCCTCCAGAACAGTGAGACAGTATATTTCTGTTGCCAAAGCCAGTCAGTTGTGGTACTTTGTTACAGCAGCCCTAGGAAATTAATGTACCCTGAAAGTGTACATGTTTTCCTTGGGGCCATTTTTCTCCGATAACTTGAAATATCTTACCTGTTTTTCAAATAAATATACATGAGTTACATAGCCCTTTCTCTGAGTCTTCCTTCACCCACAGCCAGAGTCTTCAAGTCACTCTTCTCTAATACTGGGGTTTCATATACACTTTTGGGCTGCAGAAGCCTACCATCGTTTATTTGTATGCCTCCCTTTTACTTGTCTCAGGGAACACTCTGAGGCATTGAATTATCTATGCCTAAGCAGTACTTTACTAGGGCCTGAATCCAGGATCAACATTCAACCCTATATCTACAATGCAGCGAAAAAGCTGCCCCAAATTTATTTATATCCCACAAATTTTGGCATTTTTATTTTTGTCCAAAGAGCAATAAAAGACAGAGAATGGATAAATTGATGTTAGCTAGAGATGTTTTAAAGAGTTGTGGGTTGGAACCAGAATGGTGGAAGTTAGAAAGAAGATCCCAGAAACAGGGCAAGATGGGGAGATGGGCAGTTCAGTGCTGGTATTCTAGAGCCAGCATAAGGCAGAAAGACATTTGCATGTTCTATTAGGCCTATCACGCACTTTCACCTCTGGCACTGTTCTGGCCTCTCACATAACAGTAATAGTTACTCCAGAAAGAGATGTATATACTGGGGATAAAATATTTTTTTAAAACTCAGGAAGTCATTTTTATCACCCTTTTTTATGCCTCCATTTCTCCCTCATTCTGTCTCCCCTGCTCCTCCTCTCTGTCTCTTTCTCTCTCTCACACACACACATACACATACACACATACACACACGCATACATCCATGCTAAATTCTGAATGGAGGATTTTGCTTTTTTTGGTAGATTTTTATTCCATAGATTATTTTTTATAGGTTTGAAAAATCTGCAAAAATGCATTTCTCAAGGGTCTAGAACATCTAGGTTCTAGATGTTCTGCCTAAGTTGCTGCCTAAGTAATTTCCATCAGGGGAATTTTTGATTGTGTCTCCTGAAAACCCTGGATGTGTTAACCACAACTGTTTTGTGCTCATGAGCTTTTATGTAGTCTCTGAGAGGCTACACTTTACTTAATCCTTCCTTCCATTTACAAATAAGTTTATTGTGAAGTCTAATGTGCAAACTCCCAACATTGCCCAATAAATTACCAACCTGAACTTTTGTAGAAATATTGAAGGCTGGTATTGAAACTAGCTTAAAGATGGGAAGGAAATTCCTCGGCCCCCCTCCCACCCCTGCCACCCCACCCCCCAAAGTTTTACACAGTATGCTGCCCATTGGCCTGGGCTGTTTGGCCCGTGTGTCTGGAAAAATTCACTTCCTCCTCCTTCATCTTCTACCTGCCTGACTCGTTACAGAACCAGACAGTTTACATATGTGATCCTTCCTATTTAGAAAATTAATGGTGTTTTCTGGCTCCAAATCACAGCTTGTGGTGCTCTGCAGGCGATGAAAAACTTGGCCAGCTTCAGCAGCAAGGCAGCCATTAGAAAATTAACCCTTGGTGACCAAGGAGCAAAGGTAGGCGAGCGAGGTCCTGGAGACGTGGCAGGCTGTAGCTTTCAGGTGTCGATACATATGTTAGCCGTGTAGGAACAGCACACACGGGGCCCCCTGAGAGCTTCTAGCTAGCATGTTTGTGGTTGGCCACTGCGGAGAGGGCACGGACATAGCACTTGGCAGCCAATGCAACCAATATGCCACGCTTTTTATCAGAGCTTCAGGAGAAAGCCCAGAGCCCAGCTTTGGAATCCCAGCCATCGCTGTCTTGGCTCCACCTGATTAAAAGATGTGCCATTCAACGCCATCCCTGTGTGTCTCCATTTCACACCCCGTGCTGGGCTGGCCTCAGGAAGTAGCCGACCTCGGGAAGACTAAATCATAAAAGCAAGGGTGGGAGAAAACTTTAAAGTGATTAATTCCACATTAACTTAAGTCTCCCTTGCTTGCTTTCTGTTAGGGTTTCTTTCTTCTTCTTTTTTTCTTTTTTTTTTTTCACCTTTGGTACATGGAAGCTAGAGAAGCTATTTCATTTTGTAGTCTTGTAATTGTGTGTGTGTGTGTGTGTGTGTGTAGCAGAACCAGGGTCAGGGTACAGGGCATGGAAGTGTCAATACTAACTTTGGGAATTTGATTTTGAGGGCAATATGCTTGGATCATTGTTAGAGTTTTCTCTTATCACAGGAAAGACCAGAGCCAACATGTTTTGAAGGCCCAACACTGGTCCTGGATTTATCCCCCACAAACGTAAAATCATTTTCCTTGCTCTGTCCCAGTGAAACCGGCATCAGTGACCCCAAGGATCCAATGCATTGGGGCATGCTTTTCTATATTTACTCCTGAAACTAAGGTGATACAGGAGCTCCAGATAATGAGCAGTCATGGAGCCCTGAGCCTACCACTGAGGGGGGAAACAGGGCAGCCAAAAGTGTAGCTGCATGGACGATCAGAGGCTGGAAACCTCTCTCCAGCTCCTGCACACCTATCATGCAATCCTGAAGTCAATTTTTATTTTTAGGTTCCTGGTACAAGAAAACACAGCTGCTTATTTTACTGCTTCTGAATGCTTGCTCCTTGGTATTCAGTGAAATCAGGCTACATTCATCTCTAACATTGTGTAACACCAGCTTTAATACAAACAGGGGTAAATAACAGTGGCACATTAATTACTCCTTTCTAGTTTACTCTGACAAAAATGTACTAAAATGAAGACTAATATAATTATAGATGATGCATTTTCAATTAGCCTTTGTTAATACTATTAATAAGATTAATAATATATACTAAAATGTCAATATGCTTATCTAAATAGTTTTTTTAAATCACCCTTTCAAGTCCCACCATCAAACATTAAAGCACAGCATCTTAATTACATGTGCTCATCAACAAAGTTAAACGGATAACATTCCTCAAGTGTAGTGGAGACAGACACAGGCAGGCTCCAAGACTGCCTATGTATTCACCTTTCTCAGCTTCGTTTTTCTTTTCTGTAAACCATTAGTGTTTCTGGAGAGAGCATAACCAGCACAGGGCTTTGCAGACTTCTTACATTGTGAGGGCTACTCATGGAGTGGCTTATTCTCTATACACATGGACATATAAATGACCCCTTTCTGAACTGAATGATTAAATGTGGCCCTTTTCCCTTTATAATTTTAATAATTTACAACACAACTGTGACTGGTGTTAATGTATAAATTAATTGTCCCAGTGAGACATTTCTTCCAAAAAAGCAATAATAGCTGGATTCTCCTTGAGAATGTGAAAACCCTCTGGTATACTAATAAAATGAAAAAGGTTCACAAAATAATATCCGAAATAATTGGGTTCCCTGTACCAAAGGACCCCATGTTGTTTCTCTTAAGTGATCTAAAAAAATTGTGATTATTCCTTTGGACTTAATAAAACATAATCAAAAAAAATCGGTGAGGATAACATAGAAAAATCACATCCATGTCCCCTTAATCTGTTTAAAGGTGAAATTCCGAACACTTTCTCAATATTAAGGAGAAAATAAGTTTTGCAAATAATGACGTTTATTTAGCTGATATCATATTGGTAATAGGCCCAGTCCTTTCTCCCACTTTGTGTGTGTGTGTTTTATGTGTATTTGATCATTAAAACTTTTTAACAGCTCTAGATTTGTAAATCCACTAGCCCTTTCCTCCCCAGAAACTGGGAAACTGCATGCTCCTACTGTGCTGTATTCATAATCAAATTAGTGTCCTTTGAATAGAGTGTGTGCTTGTGTGCGTGTGTGTGCGTGTGTGTGTGTTTGTGTGTGTGTGTGTGTGTGTGTAGCAGGGTGGGGGTACAAAACTGTTCTCCTGCCTGGATGGATGTTTTCATCCCAGGAGCTTTTCTTTTATTCTCCTTCGGATATAAAGGCTTATCCAGACTGAAAATCTCACCCCTCATTTTTTTTCTCCTTCTCATCATAACCTGTTTATTTACTTGTTCTTATGCTACAACAACCAGAAAAATTCAGCAGCTGGAAATGAACATATTTTCCATGAAGAAAGAGGAATTATGGAGAGTGGTGGGGACCTGGAGGGAAACTAGGAAATGCAAAGGGGGCTGTGGCCAGAGCAGGGGATGCTAGAGCGACAGAATGCTGAAGATAGTTGTCCCAGCTACGAGATAAAAGCTACATTACATGAAATTAATGGAGGCTGTCTGCGACATACATGAATCACTGTTTCAACACTAAGAAACCAGCACAAAAGAATAAAGAAATCTGAGTACTAACTACATCTTCAAAGGTCTCCTATTTACCCAGCTATACTGGGTACTGACACAAGTGGGGGGAAATATAAGAAAAAAGCACTGCTGTGATCGAATGAATGCGACCATATGAGCTATATTGGAGCCGTATGCATCCTATTTAGCTGATATCAAACACAGTTTAATGAAAGTTAAATAGTTTCTGAGGAGTGCATGAGCTGGAACAGATTAGATTCCACCGAGGGGTCTCTCAGCATATTGTTGCTCACATGTATTCCCTGCTCAGGGCTGCTACAATTCCAGCACTCCATTAGCAATACACAAAAGACTTATGCAGATAGCGGGCATAAGCTCCTACCGCCATGTTGGGAAATAAAAACACACAGACACAGACACACGCACACAAGGATGAAGGTTTTGTTCAATGTGTTCATCTCAAAATAGATCTCTGTAATTCAAAATTGATAAGAGCATTTGTGGAAAGAAGGAAGTAGCTGCCTCTATTTTTAAAGAGAGAAATATGTAAACTGCCTCAAATAGAAGATACTGCATCAGGCGCATAATGAGAGTTTGATCTTTCAGAGGACAATGACATGGGTGAATGCAATGCCCTTTTGATGTGCAAGCTACATCTGGCCTAAAGGTGCCATGGCTTCCCTGTTAACACCCCATGAACTTACAGGGGTGTATGCTCCTGCAAATTCTCCCACACACAATATCTCTCCAGCAATGCCTCATTTTTTAAATGTACAATTCCTTCCAGAAATATTGCTCAACAGTCTGTCCATCTATTCACATGGCTATTGCAAAAATTGACATGAATTGTAATTAATAATTTCATTACTTGGCAAAGATTTTTTTTTAACTTCCCCACTATTAAATTGTCTATGTGCATTTTTTCCTTCCTTCTGTCCAGGCACCCCCTACTCTGTCTTTATTGAGCCGACTTTTCATGGACAGACAGTGGTGTTCTAATTTAAACAGGCGAGATCTTTCACATTGGTCTTTCTATAAAAGTGGCCAGAAGGGTTGAATAGCATCATTTGCTCCTTTCAGATGAAGAGCAAAAGAAGTCCTTTCCAACCTCAGCTGTGTTCACATTTTTGCTCTTGCATAATTGCAGTCAAACTTCATTGAACGTTTACTCTATGTCTGGCATTTTCCCGGGGCTAGGCTGGTTTATAAAGAAGAATCAGATATGCTCCCTATACTCAAAGAGCTCATAGTTTAGAGTAGAGGTTCTCAGTTGGAGGCAAGGTTAACACTTCCCCCACTCTAGAATATATTTGATAATGTCTAGAGACATTTATTTTTGGTTGTTCCAACTGGGAAAATGCTACTAGCATTGAGAGGATGGAGCCCATGGATGTTGTTAAACATCACATAAGGAACAGGACAGCCCTCGGCAGCGAAGTCCAGAATGCCAACAGCACTGAGATCTAGAGAGACGATTGTTTCCCAGGGAAGAGTAAGGTGAAATTTCTGGTAAACTTTGGACTCTCTGGTATATCTCTGTGCCTTGTTCCTATTCCCAATGAGGTCTGGACACTTTGGTGTGTTGTCCCCTGATAGCACCAAGGGACTGAATGAGGCTTCCACAGCACTTTGCTTACATGTTGAGAATCAACTCTTAAAAGCTTTTGGCAGCTAGGAACATGCTCCAACTTTTGGGAAATCGTTTTTAGCTTCTTAAGTCTCTGAGATTAGGAGTAAGGGCTCTTCTGTAAATTCAGCCAAAGGGAATGAAAACGGAAAACACCATGCTTCTCTCCTACATGGTTTCTCAGCTATGGGGAGAGTTTTCTATTAATATTATCCAAGTCCTTCTAGAAGGGGCAGGATTTTCTCAGTCATCTCTTGTTTGTCCTTTAATTATTATTCCTAGAAATAAAAGTGGCCTCACATTAGGGAACTGAGTGTCTTTTTGGGGCGGCCCATCAGGTGCACTAAAGTCATCTTGGGGCTCTGGTATAATAATTTTATTAGGAAGAAGAGTAGGTGTGAAGTTGATATGAGCTGCCTCTTTTGATCAAGAAGAATTTCCTCACATTATTCCTGCTGTCCCTGTCACCAGATTACATCATCATATTCCATGTGACATCATGTCAGAAGCGGTGCACACATTGAAAGTTGCTTCCACCTGGTGGTGGCATCATGGGGAGCTGAAGTCCTGTTTCACAACATCAACGAACCTGGTATATCTGAAAAAACATTGACAGGCACGTCCTTCACTTCCTCTTAGATTTGTGCTCTTCAGATAATTGGGAATATAATATCACAGTGGCTAGAAGCTGCAGCATAATTTATAATGAACTGATAGCAAAGTTTATCTGCTATGACTAACAATCATAATGTAGTAACGGTAATGTCTGTCATAATAAAAAGGAACTAATTAGAGTGGAAAACAATATCTCTCCTTAAGAAACCTTACCTCACTGAGAAAATAAGACATGTAGATGGCATAACGTGTACTAATTCACTTAGCACAGTGAACCCAGGTAACAGCACGTGCATGGAATGATTGACCCAGGAAATAATTCACATGGAAACTAATTGATTGAGGATAACTCTCATACCACCTTTACCTGTGACATGAGGCCCTTTACAAGGGCGCAGAGATGCTGTGGCATGAAGTAGCCCAAGCAAATATATCTAGAAAATGACTCCTTACCTGTTCTTAGATGTAAGTGTCAGCCGGCCTGAGTGCTGAGTAAGGAGGAAAAGCTGGCTGCAATGATGGTTGCGAAAACATATTTCTGATCAAGAACACAGTCAATGAAATAAGACTATGTTCCTGATGATTGGCAAGGTTTGGGAAGTATTTTGGAGGGACTTACTACAGTGTGCTGTGAGGATTTCAGGATTTCCGGAATCTTGCAACAGTTTCTCTTTAACCTGCAGGTGGCATTAGTAGTAAAAATGTACTTCCTATCATTCTTGAAAAAATATTCAGCAATGAAGTAAGGGAAACAGTAAAGGGCTTCACAGCATGACTCAATTAGAGGAGCAAGCCCGATTCATTGCAGATGGCTTTTTGCTATGTTTAATAATCCAGGGAACTCAATGATCCAAATCCAGAAATAGTAAACTATAATTCTTATAGGAATTGAAAAATCTGGGGAAGTTTTTTCTTTCTCTTGAGTTTGGAATACAAGCATACGTCTATATGCATACACACACACACGTCTTTGTGATTCCATTTCCATGTGGGAGGCCAAGAATCTGAGCACTGGGAGAAAACTTGGTTCTTTACTTACAGAGTGAGAATTGAAACTCAACTAAGTGTGATCGAAACTCTCTAAAACCAACCCCCTAAGATTCTCTCTCATTGCTGCTGGGCCCTATGTCTAGCCCAGAGAGACTTGCTCATTGCTAGTATAGCAGTTCCCACAGCCACAGTACTTACTTTTTTCACTTCTTCCTGGTGCAACAGCAACTCACTAACTGCCCTGACCAAGCAAATTCTTGAATTGAATGTGATGAAATACCTGGAATGGAGCTAATTTAGAAAAGTCTCCCAACATCTTCAGAGAGATGACAATCCAACTAGTTATACCTGGAAATGGAAATGGGAAATTAAGAGACTATTTCTTTAAAAACTACAAAGTATCAAAGAAGTTAAAAACTCAGGAAAACACAGAGAGCAGGTATAAAACCTGTTGGGATTGGGGTCTGTAATCTTATTCTGAATTCGATGGAGGAGAATGATTATGAGGGTGAATATGTTAAATAGGATGGCCTAGCACACAGCCTTCTAGCAATCTCTAAGCATCCTTTAGGGAACATGGCCTTCTAGCCGAAAGAAGCTGCAAAGAAATGACAAGCCGATTGGAGACCTGTGTACACAGAAAACTGATTCTCCAAGAATAGACTCACTAACTACAGTGAAGTTAGAGTGGTTCTGAAGTGAGCATTTTCTTCTCTGATGTTTCTCACACTTAAATGCTTTATTGTTCATACCTCTGCTTCCTTTCCAATGGACAGTTGAGGATTTTGCTGGGATTTTTTGTTTGTTTGTTTGTTTTTTCAGGAGACTACATCTCACTCTATTGTTCAGGCTGGAGTACGGCAGTGCAATAATAACTCACTACAGCCTTGACCTCTTGGGTTGAAGCAATCCTCCCACCTTAGCCTCCTAAGTAGCTGGGACTATAGGCACGTGCCATTGTGTAGAGATGGGGTCTTGCTATGTTGTCCAGGCTGGTCTCAAACTGCTGGCCTCAAGTGATTTTCCTACCTTGGATTCCCAAAGTGCTAGGATTACGGGGGGAACCACCATGCCCTGCCGATTTTGTTGATTTTTAACAGTCCTGATCAAGTGCCAGAAGTTTATCTGTAGCCATGAATCTGTTCCTCAAAGTTCTCTTTAGACACTCTTACAGGAAGGTTAATATTTTATTAAATATTTCGCACTGACATAATGTGAAGAGGTCTTTCGATGAATCGGTTCAATCACAAGCTTTTATTGAGCCTGAAAGTTGTCACCTACATTTCTCCTTTGCTCACTAGCCTCTGCCATGCGTCACTATTGCCCTGGCTCTGGTTCATAGGTTGTCTACTCCCAGGAGGCACAGCTCCTCATGCAGCCAGTACTGATGAGAGTTTCCATTAAGAAGTCCATGTCTAGTGGAGGCTGCCACTGCCTGAATCTCTCAGTGCAACCTAGGTTTCCACCGGACAGTGCTATGCCCCCTATGCCCTGGCACTCTGCTGTTCCCTGCAGTAGGGGAGACTCTGGAGCCCAGAGAGGCCCAGGTTGCCGATCTGGTTCGTGGGAAAGTGGCAAAAAAGGCCTCCTTTATGTTGGTGTTATTTTCTATTAGAAGGGGCTTCAAGCACTGTTACCTGTGCCCAAAGACTTAAACAGTATTTAGGAAAATCACTTATCCAATAATAACTTATATCCTCCAAGCTCTCCACAAAACTTGGACACAAGTGTCATGAAGGCTGGCTGGATACAGCGCCACCATACCTGAAGCACAGCCCAGTGCTAGGCTGGGGTTTCCTCTGTTAGACGTGCTCTGTGGCAGAACCAGCTCTTCCCGATATGACTTGCCACACTATGTGGAGCTCAGAATTCACTGCACTCGGTGGAATCTTATTCGAGTGTCCCATTTTTCTTTCCTCCCACTGGGTCTTGCTGGGAACATGCAAAATCTGATTTCTTCTCTCTGATCTCCTTAACTCCAGATCTTGGAAACTTTTTAAAAAATATCTGATAGTCTTCTTATTCAGATTAAAATATTAGCTGAGCCAAAATAGCATGTGATGTGACTTTTCTTTCATTATAAAAGAAAATCCTTTATAAAAAGGATTTTTTATTATAATTTGAAAAGTGATTTTTTGAGGTTTGCACGGTACTATGGATTGAATGTGTTCTCCCAAAGTTCCCATGTTGAAACCCTAATCCTCCATGTGATGATATTTGGAGATTGGGCCTTTGGGAGGTAATTAGATCTTTAGGGTGGAGCCCTCACAAATGAGATTCATGACCTTATTAAGAAGAGACACAAGCTTTCCTGTCTCTCTTTTTCCACTAAGTGAAGACAGAGCAAGAAGCTGGCCATCTCCAAACTGGCAAGAGGCCCTCATGGGAACCCAAATATGTTGGTGCCCTGAGCTCCATCTTACCAGCCTCCAGAATTGTGAGACATACATTTCTGTTGTTTAAGGCACCTAATCTATGGTATTTTGTCACAGCAGCCTGAGGAGTCTAAGACACATGGTTACAAAATGTTTCATAATTGTCTTGATATTTAACAGATACCTTTTAAAAATCTCAGGAAACCTAGACAATCTTGGAATTCTGGACATAGGATTGCCTCAACTTTAGTGTATGAAGTAGTAATGATCTTCAGCAGCTGAGAAAACACTAAGTCATCTTTACTTGAAATTCTCTTATTAATCAGTTTATTCTGCCAGGGTTTTAGCTCCTTCATGTTGTACAATACAGGAGATGTATATGGCAACTTATGAGAACACTGTGGGTTAATTATGCTATGTAATGATAGTCAGTCTCTTGGCTGTATTTTCTGTTCCTGGTCTGCTACTTGAGTAGGCCATGACACCTCGGTTTTCATGGGTAGGACCTCTGTACATGTTTCAACTCACTGGCATTTCAATAGCTTTTAGGATGCATTATTTTACTTTCATCAAATTCTCTTCAAAGATCTTTTATGGACATATCAGGCCTTGGTTTTATGATGACTCAAATATATGCCCCCTACCTTTGACCATTTGGAAGAGTGAAAACTATCAATCCTTGTAAATCCGTGTTTGTTGCTTCTCACGGACTTGGTCTTTTCTTTTCTGTTCTTTTTTCTTTTCTTTTCTTTTCTCTTCTTTTCTTTTCTTCTCTTCTCTTTCTTCTCGTCTCTTCTCTCTTCTCTTCTCTTCTCTTCTCTTCTCTTCTCTTCTCTTCTCTTCTCTTCTCTTCTCTTTCTTTTCGAGACGGAGTCTCACTCTGTTGCCCAGGCTGGAGTGCAGTGGCGTGATCTCAGCACACTGCAAGCTCCGCCTCCCAGGTTCACGCCGTTCTCCTGCCTCAGCCTCCCAAGTACCTGGCGCTAGGTTTTTATTTCTACTCTACAAATATGTACTGGACTGGCTCCAAATTGTGCCACACCCCATGTTCCACAATTCTTCTGAGAAACACACACACACACACTCTCACATACACACACACCTTAAAGTATATGCAATTGAATTGAATTACTCATTTCTAGGTTCTATCCTATGAACAATTCTGAAGAAACTTCAAGATTACAAAACAATAGGTACTTCAGACTTTTGAAGCAGAGAAGTTAAACTATTGGTGAAAGTAAGATATCGAAAGAATAAAGATAGGATATGGGACATAGAAAATCTAAGGATTAAGTAATGGCTTTATAACAACCGCTCTGTCTCAACTGACTCATCTTGGAAACAGAAGTCATTATAGTAGCTGTTCTCCATGTTTTATAATGTTATCAAGGAAAATAAAATGAAGGGAATATTTTGAAAAAACATAAGGATGGCCAGTGTCTGATTTACTGTTGCTGAAAACATCTGATTACCTGCAGAGAACTCAGCAATGCCCAGGAGTCCCACCCAGAATGGAACTGCTATAATATCTGCAAACTTGTATACCTGTGGGCACAAAAATGTGGGCTTGTGCTGTTATGGACAGTGGTGTGTTAGGATTTGTTTCATCCTTTACGAAAATTCTTCATCCATTCACTTGACAGAACAAATCAAAACGTGAGAAGGGATGATTGTTTCAAAAGAAAAGTGGGATGTGCAGAGAGGGTTATGCATGGAGAGATGCCTCTGTGACTATTGAGTGCAGAGGGAAAGAATACAAAGTTTCTTAGGACTTGGCAACTGGAAGATTCAGTGAAAGAAAGTACGTTCCTTAAAAAAAAAAAAAAAAAAAAAAAACCGTGGTAGACCATTAAAAAAAGGGAACACTGACATAGCCAGTCTCAGACATTGTTAAAAAGGACTCAAGACCTATTTGTTTTGACTTAGGTGTGTATATTTCAAACACATTTGTTCTAACCATATTGCAACAGATCTGCATTCTTAGCCAATTCCCCTGAATTCTTAATTCTTGTTAACAACTCTGGCAATTAACCAATTACTCCTACCACTGAAGGGCTCAGGGAGGAAGGGACCGATGATTTATAGCAGCACAGCATCCATGCTTGTTGAATCAAGCTCAATTGCTGGAGTACTTCATTTAGAGAATAGATGGGGAGGTGAGTAGCCAACAGGCTAAAGACAGTCAAAAGACTACAACTGCCAACAAGTGACAGGTTGGAAGTGGTGCTTCCTCTGACTCGTTTTTGCTGTTATTTGCCTCCTGTCCTTGTTCCCAAGGCTCACACAAAATCCTGATGTCATTCGGGTGGGTCAGCCAGCTAATCTAGTGTTGAGGGTTTTACAGAAAGGTAGCATCATAGTATTTAAAGAGCCTCAGAGATTGTCTAGTCTATAAGTGCAGGAAACTGTTCTACAAGGCCCTGGTGAATGACCCTTTAGATCCTTTTTAAATATTATCAGTAATGACTTTGGAAGGCAGCTCATTCCACTGCAAGACAACTACTTGTTAGAAAATATCCCTTAAAATGAGATACAATCTGCCTGTTTCTAATATATGCCCATTGATTGCACCTTTGTCTGCGAAGCAATCCAGAATCACTCCACTCTGGCTCCTAGATAATGTGCCTCCAAAACTTGAGAACAGCTTTAATATCACCATCCTCTTGCTTCACTGCAGTTCTTCTGAAGTTTGTGGGGCAGAGTTTTCTTATCTTTTTCCAGTCCCTCTTAAAAACACCATTTTTTTTCTCAAGGCCCTTCTTAAATTGCAGCACCAGCATTTTTAACGTAATTGCCCATAATGCCTTCCTTGTGAACCCCCTTCCTGCCATTTACATCCCTATATTGTCTTTGGTCCCAATAAAACCATGGATTCTGAGGGACCTATTCAATTAAAGCCAATAAAATGACCAGGACCACGCTGATGACATTTGCTAGTCCTTCCCTGAAATAACTTTGGATTTATCATTTCTGTTTCAGAACTGTTTCCAGGGCTGTGTGGCATGGCTTGAACTTTTGATGTGCTCTTTAAGAGCACCTAAATTTACTGAGTTAATAAAATTATAGACACTGATGAAGGCAATAATAGAGCAAGAAGAAGTGAACAATGGTGTCAGCCAGAGGGAGAAAAGGGAAGGTCACTCAGAGTAGAAGAAGGCAAATAGTTTCTGCAGACAGGAACACTCTTTGGTGGTGGGCATGGAGTTATCCCAGAGGACAGGCCTAACCAGATGGGCAGGCCCACCAGCATGCACATGTGAATTGAGGGGTGCTAAAACATTCCTAGTCCCCAAATATCTGTTACACTCCTCCTACTGCCAGAAATCCTCATGTAACTAACTCCTTTAGCTTAAGGCCACCGTAAAAATGTAAATGTTCTCTGGGAGAGTAAAATATTAATCCATTATCAACTAGTGACATCTCAGCTACACTTGACCAAATTAGAACTAGCTGGTCACTGAGCAGACTCCTAGAGGAATAGGCTACAAAACTGATATAATTGAAGGAGCAATACAAAAAGATAAAATTTCAAGACTTTGTGGTGCAAGGGGGTGAAGAGGAAGGATAGAGATAAGGATTTGGTGGAAAGTGAGTTGCCTGAGACAAGCAGGGTGCCTCTGTGGAGGCCTGTGCAACCTTCTGTGGAGGCTTGTGCAACCCTCAGCAGCTGTGTGGATACTGGAAACTAGATGAATAAAGTGAGGATGCTAAAAAGCAGCTAAAAAAGAATATGAATAAATCTCTTAGGTTGAAGTGCTGTGGAGGGATGCCCTGAGGCATTCTCTATCGAGCTTGAGCTCAGGAACTATGAATTGGCTGGGTGGGCAAGATGCCCTAGTTCTTTGATTTTTAATTTTAATTTCTCACTTCTGAATGGACTTACTTAAATTACTTCAGAGCTGTAAACTGTAAGGAGAAATTTATTTGATTCCCTGCTTTTTCGCTGACTTTATTCTTTCTGATTTTCTGCATTTTATTCCTGGTGAGACCCCAAAAGCGTGGTGAATTAGGAAGGGGAGAGGAGTTGGAGGTCAGAAGGCAGATCATCAATGAAAAAAAAGCTGAGGAAGAATAATTTTCATATTCTTTATAATCATGAACTAGAAAGACTCTGAATTCCAACGTAAGAGAAACAATGTAACTTAGGCAGAAAAGGAGAGTGGATGATAATAAATACATAAATAAATAATAAAGATTAGAAGGAGAGGATACAGCCAGGATGCCTGGATGCTGAGACCTCTATGTTGACACCTCTCTTTCTCTCTCTATCTCTCTTTCACCTCCTTTTCTCCTGTTTCTTACGTGTGCCTCTTTCTGCTGGTAGGTTCATTCCTTCCTCCCACAAAGAGGGTTTCTCCAATTGCAGGCTCACATCTTTTCAACCTCATAACCATATCTGAAATAGTTCCTTTTGTTGTTGTTGTGGTTTTTAGTTCAGTTTAGGAAAAATATGAAAGGGCTGTGAATGGTTCAATGTGGGTCCTAGGCTTATTCCCAGAATGATCACCAGCTACGGTAAAGTGTGAGGCAATCAGCTTATTCTGGATTCAGTGTTACCCCCAAGGCCAGATAGCTGCTAGCTGCTACCACCAAGAAAGTGGAGAAGAGATGTTGGACACACACATTAAGAATTATAACAGAAAGGAAGATTGAGGGAATCATTTAATAGCAGTGTCCCTACATTCCTAATGGCAGCCAAGATCTTGGTGGGGTTTTTATACCCTCTAATCTAATTACAAAATTGTAAAATGGACCTTATTAGTCAGCTAGGGCTTCTGTGGCAATAAAATACCACAGAACAGGTAGCTTAAACAACAGAAATTTACCCTCTCATACTTCAAGAGGCTGCAAGTCCAAGATGAAGGAGCTGGCAGGGGTCTCCTGAGGTCTCTCTCCTTGGCTTGCAGATGGCTGATTCTCTGTGCATGTTCCTGCTTGGTGTTTCTCCCTCTTCTTATAAAAACATCAGTCATGTTGGACTAGGGCCTCACCCTCAAGACATCAATTAGCCTTACTTACCTCTTTAAATGTCCTATCTCCAAATATAGTCACATTGAGGCTTAGGGCTTCCAGATATCAATCTTCCAAGGGACACAATTCAGACCATAACATGGACTAGTCTAGGTTTCAGTAAGAAAATGGACAAGCTGTGGAATGGTGTTTGAGTTTTTCCCCTAAACTATAGAAGATAAGTATGAATCAGGGAAGACAAACCCACTTGAAACACATATATTTGCAATGCAAGGGTTGAGGGGCTTAAGATCATGTGATTATGCTGGATACGGCTACTGAAGACCAGATGTAGCAAACAGGCAAGACATTTTCCTAGAATGAGTTGGAAGTTTTGCCTAACAGTAAGACTGATTTTATATTCTAGGAAGTGTCTCCCCAAAGAGGGAAGCCCTAGTTTTCAGAGAAGCAAGTGCTTCTGTGCCAAGTTAAGGAATAATCTGTCTCTGATCCTGTCTGATGTATAAATTGGCCGTATATTTTTGGCAGTGCCATCATCCAAGATCTAAGTTTTAAAAAATGTCTAGGAAAATATAATACTTATCTGCAAATGTGAATGCTAATGAAACCCTGTTGCTGGCTAATTTCCATCAGAGGAAATAGCTGCATATTCAAAATATCTATGGGTGGACACTTAAAATCATCATTGCTATTAAAAAGCAGTTTATACCAGAGCTCATGTTTGAACTAAAGTGAAAATTCTGTCTCTATAATAAGAATATAATAACTGGTAGTCCTCAGTATTTAATAGGAAGGAATGAAATTTGGGAAAACAAATAAAAGTGTTTTTTTTTTTTTAGGAATCAACTAGATCTAGGTAATAATTACTATTGTGATCCATTGAATAGAAGCAGCATTTGTTCACTTGGTGTGCAGTTTATTCATAATCCTCCTACCTATGTACACAGACTACATTTGGGGTGTGTATGTATATGTGTGGGCAGCAGGGAGAGAACAAGTTGAAAGAGAATGAAATCAATGTATAAGGAGCATAATTTAGGAATTTATCTTTTTTTAGTAATAGAGTTTGAAAAGTAAGATAAACCTGCTAATGAGTTTTCTTCCTTGTAGCCAGGTTTGTGTAAAAAAGGAAAAGACTTTCTCATATACAAATGCAAATCCATGTACCATGGCCCCTGCATATATAAGCAAGGATGTGCACATATGTCCCAAATTAATTCCAAAGCAATTTCAGACCCAGATTTGTGTTAATGCATTTAGCAAGTAATTAGTTGTCCATTCATTCATTAACAGCATATTTTAAAACTTCTTGCAAAACCTAACCTCCCCCGTCAACAAAGTGGCACTTCTAAGAAGACAGAAGGGATAGAAAATATGTCGGGTAAGATGGGAAAACAAATCAGAGAAAGAAAATTACACATTAGCTGCAGAAGAACATTAGTCATAGAAATGGGATTTACAAAGAACACACTTTGCTTCCCTTTACCTTTTCACACAAAAAGGGGTGAAGTCGCGAATTGGAACTGCATCAGTGGGTACTTTCGCATTTTATGATTCCAGTTTAGTATAATGTTTTTCTCTCTTGGACATTATAATTTTTCTTCCATTTGTAAAGCGCTTTATAGTTTTCTAAGCAGTTTCACATAGAGTAGCTCATTTGTGGAACTAATAGCCTTTATGTGGGATCACAATATTCTAATAGAATTGTGCAATTCACATTATGAGTTTAACTTGTTATTAAAATGAATGCCACTTGGATAAGATTGAAGGGGAAACCAGGCAGGTCAACAATCTTGAGGTAAGTTCTGACCATTTTGGATTTGTAAGAGGTGAGGGTAAGAAATAAAATTACTTTGGGAGAATATGACCATAGATAAAATAAGTTTTAAAATGAAGGCTAAAGGGACAAAGATTTCCTGTCCCTATTTCAAAATTTCCCTAAGAGTTGTGATAGAGATTGCCAATTTCCATTCTCCTTTTCCTCCTCTTATAAACACAAGCTCTGCATTACTGGATGTGCCAAGCTGGAAAACTGCATCACCCAGCCTCCCTTTCCCCTTCTTGCTTTTATTAGCCTACGGTTTTTGCAACATGCTGGACCTTCTGTCTCCAAGGAGATCTAGACAATGGAAGCTACACAGTAAGCAGGGAAGAGAAAAAGATGGAAGGAATCTACGACGTCAGTGTTGTGTTAAACACCTCCATGCATTCTACTGTTATTCCAGCCATTGCTAGATGACTAATTTTGCTCAGGCACAACAAAACAACTTGGTGAAGACTGCCATGCACCTCTCCCTTCCTGATCTACAGAATCTGTAATCATTTTACCTTCATATAGGAAACTAATAGGAACTTCTTCAGCTCTCAAGGAATTGCAACCCGTAAGTGTTAGTAGTAGTGTATGAAAAGAGTTAACACATGTTGGGAGTAAAAAATACCCTTTTCAATGGCTGATGTAGCCAATAGATCCATGCTTTCCTTTTTCTTTCTTTCTGTCAAAGAGCCCTGATATATATTTCAAAAGGCTTATCTGGCATCCCATGGAACATTCCAACAGGTGATCTATAGTGATTTTATATAAATAAAGCAATGTTGTCCAGTGTTGTTATTCCCTTCTTTGCACATACACTCCCTCCATCTGCCATTCCTGCTCACAAATAAAAATCCTACATACTAGCCTTTGTTTCAGAGTTCTCTTTCCAGGGGTCCCAGGTGATGACAGATAAAATCATGCAGGAATAAACCAGTCCTGGATTGCCTAGCTCTGAGCTTTTTTTTTTTAATATAAACAGGAGAGTTATTGTAGTTTTCAGCTCAATAATTTATCTATTGATAAATTATTAATATTTATCTATGGTCACATTCTCCCAAAGTAACCTTTATTTATTTATTATAAATATTGATCTATTGATAATTAAACCAATAATTTATCTTTTGGTTCCTTTTTTATAATTTTTAGTTTTTGATTTATATTCTCTATTTAGTGATACTTAATTCTTGTATTTTCCTTTAGTTATTTAGACATGGTTTTCTTCAACTCTTTGAATATATTTTAAATAGCTGATTTAAAGTCTGTTTAAAGTCTTTCCAGTAAGGACAACTTCTGGGTTTCATAGGCAAGTTTCTATTGACTGGCATTTTTACTGTGTATGGGCAGTACTTTCTCATAATTTTGCATCTCTTACAATTTTCAATGTTTTATATATATTTATTTCTTTATTTTTAAATATTTAATTTAAAAATAAAGACTGCATATATTCAATGTGCACAATGTGATGATTTGATATATGCATATATTGTGTAATGATTATCACAATCAAATTAGCACATAAAATTATAAAATCAAATTTATATGTCATCTTTATGTGGGGGCCATGCTAATCTTCTCTGTATCATTCTGATTTTAGTATATGTGCTGCCAAAACAAGCACTAAATATTGTAGTTAAATAATGTGGCAACTTTGGAAATCAGATTTCCTTACACTTTTCCCAGGGTTGTTGCTATTGCTGTTTGTTATTTTTGTGGCTATTTGTTTAATTACTTTCCATGACTACTTCTGTGATATCTCTTTTCTTTGTCCTCTGTGGACAGTTAAGCTTACTGGCCAGCTGATGATTGAACTAAGATTTTCTTAAATGCGTTGAACTAATAATTTTCCCTGCCTTCTCAAAGGCGGTTTTGTGTGTGTTGTGGTATGCCTTCAATGCTTTGCAAGGAGTTTGCAACTCTGCCTTCCTTTTTATTCCTGCTTGGGGAGATCCTAAAAGTTGGCTAAAGTTGAAAGAGTAGAGCCTTCTCAAGTATTTCCTGGGCATTTCCTAGCCACATGTATGTGGCATTCTAGATTCCCAGGAATATTTCAAAACTTTAGAAAGTCTCCTATGAACAACTCTTTTCCTAGGTTTTTCCCCTTGTAGTTATTTTTCTGGTCAGCTTCTTGTTTATCCCAGCTGTTTTCCCACCTCAAGCAGTTGCAATGTTAAACAGTTACCACTAATTGTTTCCAACAAATACCATGGAGAAAAAGCTGTTTTTAGAGTGTGAACTCTCAGTATAAAAATAATAATAATAATAATAATAATAATAATAATAATAATAATAAGGAAAAGCCACGCAAGTCGGGGTTTCCAGGGAACTTCCAGATAAGTCAGATAATGACAATTCTGTGGCTATAGGACTATTGAGGAAGTCCAAACCCAAAACTTGTCTGCCCCTCCCAGTGACAATGAAGCTGCTGGTTTTGATGACTACATTGATTGTGAGAACTTTTGTTTTCAAAGGTTCTATAGATCAAGAGAGAGAAAACAATAGAAAAATGGGCAGTTAAAGTGCTGCAGTTTCCTGTTATTACCACAATCTTACCACAATATTTTTATTGAATAAATACTTCTTGAGTTTGGTTAATTTTCAGAGTACTGAAAATATTTATTTCACTTTTTTTGTCAGTGTTTTCATTGCTTGTATAAAGGAGTAAATTATTGGACATCATTACTCTGTTATTCCTGCTGATGTTACCCTTTGAAATCAATCTGAATCCAAAAACAAAAGGGAAATTAATATATTCTCAGACAAAAGAGAGCTAAGAGAATTAGCCACCAGCAGAACTACCTTAAGAGGGTGGCAAAATAAAGTTCTCTTAATTAAATAAATTTTTTTTATATTTCTATTTTTTAAATTAATTAATTTATTTTATTATTATTATTATTATTATTATTATTATTATTATACTTTAAGTTTTAGGGTGCATGTGCACAATGTGCAGGTTTGTTACATATGTATCCATGTGCCATGTTGATTTCCTGCACCCATTAACTCGTCATTTAGCATTAGGTATATCTCCCAATGCTGTCCCTCCCCCTCCCCCCAACCCACAACAGTCCTCGGAGTGTGATGTTCCCCTTCCTGTGTCCATGCGTTCTCATTGTTCAATTCCCACCTATGAGTGAGAACATGCGGTGTTTGGTTTTTTGTCCTTGCGATAGTTTGCTGAGAATGATGGTTTCCAGTTTCATCCATGTCCCTACAAAGGACATGAACTCATCATTTTTTATGGCTGCATAGTATTCCATGGTGTATATGTGCCACATTTTCTTAATCCAGTCTATCGTTGTTGGACATTTGGGTTGGTTCCAAGTCTTTGCTATTGTGAATAGTGTCACAATAAACATGCGTATGCATGTGTCTTTATAGCAGCATGATTTATAGTCCTTTGGGTATATACCCAGTAATTGGATGGCTGGGTCAAATGGTATTTCTAGTTTTAGATTCCTGAAGAATCGCCACACTGACTTCCACAATGGTTGAACTAGTTTACAGTCCCACCAACAGTGTAAAAGTGTTCCTATTTCTCCACATCCTCTCCAGCACCTGTTGTTTCCTGACTTTTTAATGATTGCCATTCTAAGTGGTGTGAGATGGTATCTCATTGTGGTTTTGATTTGCATCTCTCTGATGGCCAGTGATGATGAGCATTAAAAAAATGTAACAGAAGGACTTTTGGAACATTAGAAAGAAGACAAAAAAGAGAACAAATATATAGGTAAATAATAGGGAAATGCCTTCTTTTCAGTTTTCTAAATTGTGTTTGTCTAATGTGTTTCTCATTGTATGTAGACAAAACTTTTAAGGTAGTTATATAATGAAAGTGGAAGGACAAATGGGTGTAAAGAGAGATAATATTTCTATGGTTTGCTCAAACTGGTAAAATAATGATAGCAGTGGACTCTGATAAGTTGCTTATATATTATGTAATATCTGGAACCTTCACTAAAACTATGTATAGCTATAAACTCAAAACTACTGCATATAAATCAAAATGGAATCATAAAATGTACGTTGAATCCACAAAAAGACAGACAAAGAAACCAAAATCCAGAAAGCAAACAGAAAATAAACAGAGAAAGAATTAAGCCCTGAAATACCAATAATTACATTAACTAAGAAAGGACTAAATATACCAACTAAAAGATAGAGGTTAGCAGCATGGACAAAAATAACAAGCTATTAATATGTTGTACATAAGAAACCTGCTTCAAATATAATGATATAGGCAGATTTAAGGCAAAAGTATAGAAAAAAGGTATACTATGCAAGCATTAATAAAAAGAAAGCAGGGGTGTCTATATTGATATCACATAAAATAGATTTCAAAGTGTATTAGTTCATTCTCACATTGTTATAAAGAACTATCTGAGACTGGGTAATTCATAAAGAAAAGAAAAGAGGTTTAATTGGCTCATGGTTCCACAGGCTGTATAGGAAGCATGGCTGGGGAGGAAACTTAAAATCATGGTGGAAGGTGAAGGAGAAGCAGGCAGGTCTTATATGTGGGAGCATGAGAAAGAGAGCAAAGGGGGAAGTACTACACACTTTTAAACAACCATATCTTATGAGAATTCACTCACTATCATGAGAACAGCAAGGGGCAAATCCACCTCCATGATCCAATCACCTCCTACAGGTTCCTTCCCCAATAATGAGGATTACAATTCCACACAGGGCCAAACCATATCACAAAACGAAGAAAGTTATTAGGGTCACAGAGGAACATTACAGAATGATTAATGGATCAATGCAATGAGAAGAAAGATATAACAATCCTAAATATGTACGCACCATACAACAGAGCTGAACATACATGAAGCAGAAACTTATAGAACTGAAAGGAAAAGTAGACAACTCATAATTACAATTAGATTAAAATTCAACATCCCTCTTTCCACTATTGATAGTACAACTAGACAGGAAATGAGTAAGGCTATGGGAAATCTCAATAGCTTCTATTTATAGATCATTTTCCAAAAGCAACAGAATATACTTTCTTTTCTAGTAGTTACGGAACATATACTAAGATAGACTGTATCTTGGATCATAAAACAAACATAAAAGTATTAAAAATAATTGAGATCAAATAAAGTGTATTCTCTGAAAATCATGCAATTAAATGACAGTCTAATAACAGAATTATAATGGTCAAATCACCACACTACTTGGAAATGAAACTAAACAATACAATTTAAAATTATTCATGAATCAAATAGAAAGTCTCAAGGAGTGTTAAAAATACAGTAAAATAGATGAAATGAAAACCATAGCATATTAAAATTTGTGAGACACAGATGGAGTAGTGATGAGAGAAAAATTTATAGCACTAAATTCTTACATGAGAAAAAAGGAAAAGTCTCAAATCAATAATCTAAGCTTCCACCCCAAGAAAGCAGAAAAAGAGAGCAATTAAACTCAAAGTAAGGAGAAGAAAGAAAATAATATCAAGAGCAGAGATCAAATAAAGTAAACATACATAGTTTGGGTGCAGTAGGTCATGCCTGTAATTCCAGAACTTTGGCAGGCTAAGGTAGGAGGATTACTCGAATGGTTGCTATGTTGCCCAGGCTAGTCTTTAACTCCTTGGCTCTACAAAAATTTTAAAAATATAAGCCAGGCATGGTGGCAGACAACTGTAGTCCCAGCTACTTTGGAGACTGAGATGGGAGGATCACTTCAGCTCAGGAGTTTCAGGCTGCAGTGAACTATGATTGTGCCACTGCACTCCAGCCTTAGTGATAGAGCAAGGCCCGGTCTCAAAAAAAAAAAAAACTGATCAAATTGATTAAAGAAAAGGTGGAAATCTTGCCAAGATCAGTAACAATAGAAAGGCAGTGAAAGTCCACCAACTCTGGATTTCTAATCATGGTGATAATGAATAGATAGTTTAAGTATTCGGTTGAAAAACCTAAAAAGTTTATCTGGCAGAAAAAAATAAAAACTAAATATATATAAATAAATTTTATATATATACATATATGTTTGAAGTCATTGAGGAGCTAGTAAGACAAGAGAATTTATCAGACTAAAACATAAGACCAAAAAGAAATATAGAGAGGTAAACCTAGCATCTAGAGCCTCTTTTACTTCAGTGCATTTGCTGATACCTGATCCAGTGAACAGGAATTAGGACAAAGAATGACAAAAAAACTGGAAGCTATAAATAAATATATTTCAACATTTTAGGCAAATTCTGAAGTTTAACAATATAATTGCCACAATTGAGAACTCAGTGGATAGATTTAATTACATATTAGGTACAGTTGAAATGATAATTAGTAAACTAGTGACGAGGTCAGATGGAAAAAGTCTTAAATGTAGCATAGACAAATGAACTGAAGAAAACCAGAAGGGAGAATGAAAGATGCAAAATGGGAAGTTCTAACATACATGCTAAGACACAGAAGAAAAGTAGAAAGAATATAAGAAAGAGAATGATACTGGAAGAGACAATGCCTAAAATACAAATACAAACTATAAATGAATGACTATGAGTTCCAAGTAAAACAAATGAAGAGAAACTTACACCTATCATGGTAAAACAACTGAGGACCCAGGACAAAGAAAATCTGAATGGCAGTTGAGCAAAAAGACAAATTACATTGAAAAGAGCCACAACTTGACTGACAGCAGACCTCTCAACAGAAACAATGAGAGACAGAAAATATTGAAATGATATTTTTAAAGTGCTGAAAAATAAAAAGGTTAACATAAATTAAATATCCTTCTGAAATAAAAAAATTTTCAGAGAAAAGTAAAATATTTATAACAGTAACTCAGTAAAAGAATTTCTGAAGAGTATTCTTTAAAGAAAATAAAATAATCTAGTGTATGAAGAAAGGAGAAAAAAGAGTACCAAAAGTTAATCATTTGGATATATCTAAATGAATATTGACTAGAAAAAATAAAATGACTAATGTACCATCAGGTTTTATACACACACATGCATACATGCACTTAAAATTAAAATATAGAAAATTGGCAGCTTACGAGACATGAATGTGGTAAATGGAGTTGAAGTGTTTTGAGGCCCATGAAATGCCTAGGAAAAAGTGAATACCCATCTTATATAAACTTTTTGTAAGTCAAGAATATATGTTCTAATTTCTTGTGTAATCACAGAATGAACAAATCAAAGTAGCAGCCAAGATAACAAAAGAAAGAAAGTGGTTACAAAGAGCAAACTTTAATTAGTCCAAAACTAGATAAAAAGAAGAACAAAATAAAAGAAGTGAGACAAACTTATAGGAAATAGTGATTTTAGATTTTAAAAATTTGCATTAGCTATTACACTACATATAGGTAGAATAAATCCTCCAAAAAAGGCAAAATTTCAGACAAAGCAAAAAAATAAAACCCAACTAAATGCAAATTGAAAAATACTTTAAGGACACAGAAAGGTAAAAATTAAAGGGATGGAAAATGTATACTATGCAAACACTAACCAAAGGCAGGCTTTGTAAATATGTCATTATGAGACGAAGACTTCAAGGCAAAAATTGTTAAAATAAATTAAGGAGGCTACTTTGCAATGGCAAAAGATCCAATTCATCAGGAAGGAATAATAACTTTAAATTTGTATATTTACCTAAAACATTTTAGGTAAATATACAAATAAAACATTTGTTTATATATAAAACATTTAAATATATAAAGCAAAAATAACTGGTGAAGCTATAGCAAAAAAGTCCCAAAAAGTCTATAACCATAGTGGTACATTTTAAGACAATTCTCTCATTAACTAATAAAACAAAGCAGAGAATAAAAGAGTGAGAATATAGAATATTTGTACAACACAATTAACAAACAAGATGTGACTGATTTAGAACACTGCATCCAACATCTGCAGAATATGAATTTGTATAAAGTGCACATGAAACATTAACCAAAATAGATCATCTGCTGATTCATATAGAAAGTCTAAACAAATTTCAAAGGATTGTCTTCATGCTGAGTATCTTCTGTGACCACAGAGCAAATTAAGCTAGAAAACAAAAACAAAAAGATAACAAAAATTTCCATACGTTTGGAAATTAAGAAGGATAATTCTAAGTAGGTTTTGATTCAAAAAATGAATTATAGAGGAAATTAGAAATTTCTTTGAAATGAGTGATGATAAAATATTACAACTTGATGATTAGAGCTAAGGAAATATAGAGGGATAATTATAGCTTTAGATCCATGTATATAATACTAAAGATTAAAAATAACCTGAGCATGAATCTAAAGAAATTGGAGGGAGAGATGGAAACAACTATGAAACCCAAAGAAAATAGGAGGAAGAAAATTATAAATTCAGTAGAAATTAAAGAAATAGAAGAAAACAAACATGCAGCAAAACTAAATATTAATTCTTTGAAATATTTACTGAAATTGATAAATTTCATTTACACTGTTAAAACTGATGAGAGAGGTAGAAAGAGAAAAAATTCATGAATAAAATTTGGAATGAAAAGGGACATTGCTATAGATCCTACAAATAATAATAGTTTTATACTCTGAAAACTTTATGCCAGACATTTAAAAATATTACTTGCATGGGAAGCTGAGGCAAGTGGATCACCTGAGGTCAGGAGTTCCAGGCCAGCCTGACCAGTATGGTGAAACCCCATCTCTACTAAAAATACAAAAATTAGCCGGGCATGGTGGCGTGCACCTGTAATTCCAGCTACTTGGGAGACTGAGGCAGGAGAATTGCTTGAACCCAGGAGGCAGAGATTGCAGTGAGCTGAGAACGCGCCATTGCACTCCAGTCAGGGTGACAGAGGAAGACTCCATAAAAAAAAAAAAGATTACTTGCAATAAACAAATTCTTAGGAAAATTTTCTCTTACAAAAACAGGAAAAAGAAAAAACAGAAAATTCGAATGCATTTAACTGTTAAAAATGACTTTCTTATGAAAAGTCTTCTATGGACAAAAGGAAAAAAAAACCTCCATGATGAAATGGCTTCTTTCATGAATTCTACCAGTTATTTAAGAAGAAAGTCACGACAATCTGATGCACCTTCCACTAAAGAACAAAAAACAAAAATAAAACTAGGAAATACTACCACTTCAAGCATAATCTCTACACCAAAACTGACAAGGAATTACAGAAATAACAATTATCTGGAATTGTTATTAACATAGAGGAAAACTTTTATAAACAAACTAAGAGCAAAATGCAAACCAAATCCAGCAGAAATAAAAATAGCCATTCTTCGTGACTAAGTTGATTTTATTTCAAAAATACAAAATTTATTTAACATTAGAAAATTATCATTTCCTGTGTAGACATCATATACATAATTCATCACATCAACAGAGTAAAAAAAATTTTAAATAAATACAAAAAAAAAATTTTTAGAAACGTTTTCTACTTACGATTAAAACAAACACATAAAACATCCTAGCAAACTAGGAATAAAAATAAATTCTCTAAATTTGATAAAATATACTGTGAATAAACCTGTAGCAAACATCATATTTAGTAATGAAATGTTGAAGGGAATTCAAGATTGAGAATGATTTAAGGGTGTTTTCTACTATCAGTGCTATTGAACTTTGTGCTAGAGGTCATTTTCAAGGCAAAGAGATTTTAAAAGAAACAAAAGATATAAGAATTAAATAAAAGAACTAAAATTTATACTATCAAAGATAATATAGTCATAATCATAAAAATCTAAAAGCCTTTCAGATAAATTAATAAGTGTAGCAAGTTTACAGATAAAAGGATAATATATTTTTGCATATATTACAATTATATTATTGTATAGTTACCTCTAAAAGAAGAAGAAATTTATCAGGAGAAACCATTTTAATTTGCAAAAATAAGAAGTTATTTGGGATAGATCAATGGACGATGTATATGATGTCTACACAGGAAACTATAAAACAATATTGAGAGAAAATAGTTTCTAAATAGATAGAGGTGATACCATGTCCATTGATTGGAAGACTAAAAATTATAAAAATATCAATTCCCCCAAATTGATATTTAGATTAAATACAATGCCAAACAAATTACCCGATAGATTGTATTATGGAAATTGGTAAGCTAATTCCTAGTGTATATGGAAAAGGAAAAAGGCAAGAGTAGCAAAGGCAAGTTGCAAGAATTTGTTCTGTTAGATATCAGACTTATGTTAAAGCTACAGTAATTAAAACAATATGGCATTGAAAAATATACTAATGGAATAGAACACATTCAGACACACACACACACACACACACACACACACACACGGAGACTTGATTTATGATAGAGATTCCTGTAAGAAAGTAGGAATGATCAACCTTCTCATTGACTTTGTTGGGTCTACTGAATATCCATAAGGGGAGTAGACATTTTTTGACCCCTACTTCACCCCAGTAACAAAATCAATTTCATCTGGGATATAGACCTTAAAGTTTCTAGAAAACACACAACCTTACCTACAAATGATTTGGAGATTTAAATGGTCACTTCAAAATGAGAATACTTAAATGACCAATAAACATATGGAAAAGATGCTCAAAAGGAAGATGGAAATTGAAATAACTGAAATATCAGTATGTATTCTCCATACTAATTAAAATGCAAAAGACTGACAATGGAAAGTTTCAGCTAAAACAGCAGGTGTGGAGCATTGCTGCTGGGTCACTGTTGCTGAGAATGTCAGCTAACACTACTCACTGGCATTATCTCCTAAAACAACTCCACTCTTTGGAATAACCAGTAGAAACACATGCACGTATGTGCCAAAAAAAAAACATCAAAGAATGTCAACAGAAGGATGGCTTATAATAGCCAAAACCTGAAACAATACATCTGATAGGTAAATTAATAAGTCATATATCTGTACAAGCGGTTATTAAACAGCAGTGAAATAGATGTACTATTACTACATGCTGAAACATGAATGAATTCACAGACATAGAATGTTGAGCAAAAGAAGTCAGATATGAAAGGGAACACCACATGCTATATGATTCCACTTACATAAAGTTGAAAAGCAGTCACAGCTAAATTATAATGTTCAAAATCGGGGTATTGATTGCAGTTTTGGAGGAAGAGGGCAGTGACTGGAAGGAGGCATGAAAGGAGGGCATATTGATTCCTGGTAATAGTCTACTTCATGATGTGGCTGGTATTCACGTGGAGGTTCACTCGTGATAGTCACTAGCTATAAGCTATATTTTGTGCACTTCTCTATATTTTTCTAATACCTGAATTATTAAAAATGTGTAAAGAGTAAATATTAATTATATTTCCCAAAGTTTCAAGAAAATCATAAATTACAAAAGTAGTCCAGAACCTAGAAAAAAAATGAAGGAAACTTTCCCAGTCTGTTCTATAATAATGCTATACTTGCTTCCCAAATTGGATGAATACAGAATTCATGAATATAAAAAACAGCCAAGAAAAAAAAAAAACTAAAGAACAATCTTATTATTAAGTATAGAAGAAAAATGTAGGCAAATATATCAAATATCAACAAATGTAACCAATAGATGTAAATTTTATTTTGTAATAGATAACCTGTTAAAATAATGCTAAATCCTGAACAAATATGTTATATCTCAGAAATGCAATAATGGTTCAAAATGAGAAGATCTATTAAAAAAATTAACAAATCAATAAAAGTAACAATGTATGATCATCTCAATATAGAATAAAGTATTTTTCAAATAATTCAGTATCCATTCTTAATAAGTATTTGAATTTGAATGAAATAATAAATGCCCAAAGTTTGTTTTTTTGGTTTGTTTTGTTTTTGTTTTAAAGTAAAAAAAAAAAAACAAGAAGGCAATGAAGATTTTGAGGAGGAAAATTTAGGACAGTGTTTTTCAAACTTGGGGTTGAGAAAGCTTTCCAGATTGACAGATTTTTTGACACAAAAATTAAATTTTCTGTATGACACAGATTCTACAGCCTAAGATAAAAGGTAAATGATAGGTTGAAAGAAAATAGCTGAAACATATATAAAAGAGCAAGCATTCTTATCCAGATGTGTGTGTGTGTGTGTGTGTGTGTGTGTGTGTCCAATAACTCAGCAAGCAAAACATGTATCTCAATACAAAATTGTACAAAAAATTAATAGGTGGTTTCAACACAAGGAAAAATAGAAATAATGGATAAATTTAAAGAGACCTTAAACAAACAAAAAAAACCAGAAAAATTAAAATGTAAAAAGGACAGTCTAAAGAATTGAAAATACTTAGGAATTATTTGAACATGTTTAGGAAAATGAGAAACATAATCCACTATTGATGGGCATGAAAACTTGCAAAGATATTTTTAGAGGGGCAATTTTCTAGTTCCTATCAAAATTCAAAATTCCCATAAACTTTGATCTAGAAATTCCACTTTTCAGTATTTATTCTTGAGCAATGCTTGCAAAGCACACAAGGAAGCAGATAAAGAGACACGAATTATAGCACTTGTTTTCATAATTGAGAAAAATTGGGGATAAACGATTCTTATGTTTTGGTAATCAAATATTTATATGAATTAAGTTTGTCAATGTTATGGAAAACTATTCAGAAATGTAAATGATTAAGGTGGATTTACAAATACTGAAATAGATCTTCAAAAGAGTTATTAATTGGAAAATTGTTATAAAACAATATAAATACTATCCCATTTATGAAAAAGTAAGCACTTTATGTATTAAACACACATGTGGAAATACGTATTTTATGTAAATTAATAGGACAAAGTGCAGAAGATGCATTTAAATGATAAGAGTTGCAGTGATCAGTTCTGTGAGAGGAGTGATATTGGGGTTGTGTGAAGTGAGATTTTCACTTTAACTCTAGCTACATATTGCTGCCATTTATAAAATAAATTTGTGTTTGTGCATTGCTTATGTGATTAAAATGTGAATTAGAATGTTGGTGAAAGTATTACTGTAACACTCACTTGTGTCAAGGTACATGGATTTGTGGTTTTATCAGCCTCTCTGTGAGTTATTTTTTTCAAGAATGCAAATCTATACTTTTGTCTTTTTCTATGAATCATCTCAGGAATCAAATTATAAAATTCTAACTTGAAATATCAGTTAAGTGTCTAATAGAAAAAAGTAGGAATAAAAAGTCATAATGAAAAGTAGTAAAATTTGTAGTAAACATAGTAAAACATGAATCACAGGTCATTCGTTTCAGCTGAATTTGGCATTTTTAGAATGATGAGAATATCAAAGAATTTATAGATTACTCTCAGAAAGATCTCCACCAAATACTGTGATGCAAAAATGGTTCTATATTCTACTTGATATTTATTGTGGAATTGGAGACCTACATGGGAACATTCCATCTGCTGCCTCTTCATTCCCTACTTCCCTTATTATTCTGGCTACATGGAGAAAATATTGACTTTTGTTCCAAACATATGTCTTTCTTAGTAGGACTTCCCTTCTAGACCCTAGGGACCTTGAGCAACTAGTTTGTGTGCCAGCAGTTCTGTATTTTTGGATGATGAAAATTGATTTTCCTCCTCTTAGCAGGTGCTGTCTGAGTGAACCTCTCCCCTCACAACCTGTGCAGATCGTGCCATCAATAGGAGGAGAGGGGAAGGGGATGAATGTTCGGTGTTCTTAGCACACTTTACCTGAGGGGCCTGGGGAAGCCTCGTGGCAATGAGGGTGCACTAGAAAAAACAGTAACAATGAGGGTGCACTAGAAAAAACAGTAACAGTAAAGTTAGTTTGGAACTGTTCTCATCCTTGATGTTTCCTGGACTGATTCAATATCTATATGCATTTTCTGGGATTATCAAAATCAACAGATCTTCATGAAGGGTTTATTATGCTCTTCATAATTCTAAATGGATCATTCTTGTTAAATGAGTAATGGAAAGACTCCTTTTAAGGAAAAATAATAATTATAAAAGATCTCAGGTGATGGCTTAAATTATATTCGTTACAGTGCCAACTATATTTGCTAAAACATAAAACTGAGTACTATTATGCTTAGAACTGTTTTATTACTGTGAAAGCCTAGCTACAGAGATGAGGTTTTGTTTGGTACACACTGGAAAACTAGGAGCCTTTGAATCAGGAAATAAATGCAAAAGTAAATTTTGAGCTTGCTTATAGAATAGACTTGGTGTTTTGAGTCTACAGGGTAATCAATTTACAAGTTATTGCAGGTTTCCAGGTCTAAGTTGTTAAGTATCTGAACAAGTGTATGGTGGCTTGGGTACAGGGGAAGGGTTAAATGCAGATAGGAAAGTAAGAGTCTTTCTAAAAGATGGGAAAACTCTAGAGCAAAGCCTTCTAAAAGTCTTGGTATTTTTAGGTGTTAAAGAAAGTGAGGCTGTTATCTAGGAGTGTAAATCTGTCAATTGTTAAGACCTTGGGAGACTAGGACATGAAGGGTACAGTCAGAGGGTTGGGTCATTGGGCCGACTTTCAAAAATAAGTACTTCAGTAGGGAATACACAAGGCAAGTGGATAGACTGTCATAACAATTTACAAGTCAGTTGCTAGGAGAAGCCATACAAGGCAGCAGCTCCTCTGGATATCCAGAGGGTGAAACTGCAGGAACCGCCCTAATGCCCTGTTATATTCTAGGTTAATTTTCCTCCTTCAAATGCTCAACTGTTGCATGTGCTATGAATGGAAGTTTGTTTGCTCGCCAGAGGTGAAGATAAAAAGAAAACAGGCAAAGGAGGAATATTTTTTAATGCTTCAGGTAATTACATGATATGGAGGAATTCTAGAGATGATTGAAGAAAATCTACAGGATTAAAGTCCCAGAAAAATACATTTAGAAAATCCATGAGAAAGTAAAATCAGGATTATATATGGAAGACAAAATACAAAGGCTATAAGAAGCACCTCAAGGATGTCACATTTCTACTTGATGTTGAACTAATGTGACTGTGAGTAGACATCAACATGTATTTCTGAATAATTCTGAATTTGAGGACCAAAAAGCAGGACTTATTATGCTGGAAAAGTGTTTAGGTCACTAAAATTATTTAGGATTATATTTTGTGATTTGACCAAGAGCTCTGCAAATACCTTTGAAAGAGTAAAACAAAATGTCCCAGCAAAACTCTGAGGAGAAGACATGAAGTTGGGAGTATGGCAAATGGTGTGTCTGAGAGAATAGTATACTAGGTTCGTAGTAATTTTTTGGAATAATAATATGGGCTTTCATATGTTAATATAACAGGTGACCAAGAATGGCTAGCAAATAATTGAGTTACAACTTTGATACAATAAGTTAAAAACATATACTTGGTATGTGACTTGTGATTGGAATACAAACATACGAGTGCAAATCTGCCTGGGTATAACTTATGTAAAAAGTCTTTTGGATATTAATTAATTCCTCAGAGAATCAATGTGGGAATTGATGCATTGGAAGAATAATAAATATATGAAAACATATAATATGTAATACATAAATATGTATTCATAAACATCTGAAATATATGGTTCACATTTCTAGATCCCACATTTTAAGGAGGATCCCCCATTGCAAAAATGAATGGTTATTCAGAGGAGCACAAATGGAAAAGTGCGTTATTTAGCAGTCATTTCATGTAAGGATTGGAATAATTGACCAAGAGAGGGAAAAACCTACATGGTGCATAATTACTCTTCCACACATTTGAAGAGCTGTATGTTGAGGAAGGACTAGCTTTTTTATCATTCTAGAGGACAGGACTTGAGCCAACAGTTTAAACTTCCTCAGAGATGGATTTTTAGCTAAGTTCAAGGCAACACTTTCCTCCTAATGATATAAGCTTCCCCACACTGGAATGGCCTTCCTGTGAGGCAGGGATGGATGTTTCAGTCACTAGGAGTGATCAAGCTGAGGTTGGGTTATCACTGCCAAAATTGCTGCAGAGGATTTATTTGTTGGAGGAAGGCTGGACTAGCTTAATATTGATGTTCCTTTCGACTTCAAAATTGTATTATTCTATGAAAATAAATTAAAATATTGACTATTTCAGAATGTGGTAGTACTTCACGTGTAGTTTACCATTTGTCTAAAGAAGTAAACAGGCAACCTATAGAATGTGAGAAAATATTCACAAACGAAACATCTAACAAAGTTCTAATATTCAGAATCTATAAGGAACTTTAAAAAAACAACAAGCAAAAAAGCAAATAACCTTATTTTAAAATGGGCAAAGGATATGAACAGACAGCAGATATGTCTCAAAAGAAGACACATGTGTGGACAACAAATCCATGAAAAAATACTAAATCATTAGTGAAATGCAAATCAAAACCACAATGAGGGTCCTCACACCAGTCAGAGTGGCTATTATTAAAATGTCAAAAAATATAACAGATGCCAGTGACGTTGCAGAGAAAAGGGAACACATATAGACTGTTGGTGGGAATATAAATTAGTTCAGCCACTGTGGAAAGCAGTTTGACAATTTCTCAGAGAACTTAAACTAGAACTACCATTTAACCCAGCAACCTGCTTACTGGATATATACTCATAGAAAAATAAATCATTCTACCAAAGTGACAAATGCATTCATATGTTCAGAGCAGCACTACTCACAATAGCAAAGACATGAAATCAACCTAGATGCCCATCAATAGTGTACTGGATAAAGAAAATATGGTACATATATACTATGGAATACTACACAGCCATAAAAAAGAATTAAATCATGTGCTTTGCAACAACATGGATATAGCTGGAAGACAGTTATCCTAAGCAAATGAACACAGGAACAGGAAACTACTGCATGTTCTCACTTATAAGTGAGAGCTAAACATTAAGTACACATGGACATAAAGTTGGGAACAGTAGACTCAGGGGACTACTAGGGGGAAGGTGGGATGGGAGTGAGGGTTGAAAAACTACCTATCGGTATTATGCTCACTTCCTGGGTAACGGGATCATTTGTACACCAAACCTCAGTGACACACAGTTTGTCCACGTAAGAAACCTGCAGGTTTGCCCTTGAAACTAAAATAAAAGTTGGGGGAGAAAAGTAAACTAAGGAGAGAAATAACAAAAAATAAAAAAGATCAATCAGAGCAAGGGTAAGATAAGAGAATATAATTACAAATTGGAAACAGAAAGGTATAATACTTGTGTAAAAAACTGAGTTAGATGATAGATGATAGATATGCAGATAGATAGAGATATAACTACTGATAGATATAAGTGGCTATTCATTACTTAATAAACATAACTCGTATGCTTTAAAATATCCAGATATTATAAGGCATCTTCCAGGGAGCAGGTATTGAAGTGGAAAGGGAAGAGTTAATCTTTTGTCCTCAAAGCCCACAGGAACGTTTATCAACTTCTGCCCAGACCTCCTTTCTTCCTTTTGGTGAGTTAAGTCAGTCTCTGCTTTGTTTGATGCTGCCCATTTGAGGAAAGCTTATCCCTGACCTTCTGCCAGAGAGACTGATGACAAGGACAGTTTGCACTAACCTTGACATTCACCAGGGTAAATGGCTTTTTCCACAAGTAGTCGGCAAACAAGGAGAGCCAGTCAAGAGCTAATGAATCTGCACCTGAGAGAAACTGAACAACAGTTGTGCTTTTAAGGAAGAAAAGAGTCCTTGGAAGGTGCAGGCCCATCTGATGCTTACAGGTTCAGGGGAAATTAACTCTTTTAGTCAATGCAGTTTGAAAATAAATAAATAAAAACAATCTCTGGTCTGAAAACCTGCCACAAGGGATCCTTTATAAGCTTGTCTCTCTGGGCTTTCCTGCATCCAGTGAACTCTCAGTGCCATTCGCTGGTGCTCCAGGAAGATGGCATGATGTTGTAGAGTGACCAGGATGGGAAGGCAGATTTTTTCAACCACCACTTACACGACACAGCCAAAATCCCTCTCACTGAGTCTGAAGAAAATAAATTGTGAATCTCATTTTATAACAGTGGCTCAATTGATCTACTACGGATGCTATAAAAATCTACGAAAAAAAATACAGAATGGAATTATTTTCTTATAATAAACAATCATACAAACTAATTTCCCCCAAAGGATCCCTGTGACAAGATATATAATAAATCCCATTAGCCAAACAAAAAATTGTAGTTCTGTGATATTATTCATCTAAAGCCTAGCTCCATATGCTATGGATTCTGCCCTTATTCCTCCAGTATTGATCCCTCTATTTTCAGTGTCTGTACATTACAGTTTTACCTGTATCATTTTATCCTTGATACAGACTTACAAAGACTATTCTTTATTTTGGGTGTGTATAACTTAACTCTTTACTAGACTTGTAATAAGCTATTCAAGGTATGAGACATTTTCTAATCTACCACAATATGTTGTTCAATTCTGGGGTACTTATTAAGAGTTCAGCATGGAAATGTATGCTGGTGCCTTACAAATATTGAGTAACTATTTTGCCCCAAGCTTCTATCATTTTTTTTCTCATTTAATGGAACATCAGTACTGATATTCTCATCTAAATGACTTTATCCACTACACCGAAAGTGCTTCTACATTTTCATTCTTCTCTGCCTTTCTCCTTATTACTGAATTACATGTGGAGAAAAACACATAAATTTTAAATGTACAGTGGAAGACATTTTTACAAAATGGCACATCCACCCAGATGAAGAAATTACACATTATCAATACACCAGAACCTTGACAATTCTCTATCACAGTAACCTCCCTTCCAAGGTAACTCACATGTAAAAGTTTTTACAACACAGATTAGTTTTCTTACTTTTAAATGTTGTGTTAATGATATCCTATAGTAAATACTCTTTTGTGTCTAGATTTTTTTTTGCTTAATGTTGTGTTTGTAAAATTTCTGTATATGTTTTATTGTAGCTGTAGTATGTTCATTTTCAGTAGTACATAAAATTTTATTGTACAAATATACCACTATTTATTTATCCAACCTCCTTTTGATGAAAATTTGTATTGTTCCATTTTTTAAAATTGTTTGATATTAAGAATAATGCTATCATGTAAATTTGTATACCTGTATACATTTCTGTTGAGAGTAAAATTGCTGAGTCAAAGGTAATGCATTTATCAGTTTTTGAAGATACTCCTCAATTTATTGCTTTGTTTTTTCTATAATCTGGTAACTTTTAATATTTCATTCTTTCCTTTAATTATATTTAAGTTGTACATCTCATTATTATTCTTTTAGTGTTTACCCTAGATATTACAATATGAATCTTTGGCTGATTACAATTTATTACAAGTTAGTATTTTACCCAATTTTCTGCCAATACAAGAGATAATTTAACTCCACTTATTCTTCAATCAAAATATATGCTATTGTGGCCTCTAATTCTCTCCACAGTCTAAGACCTTCAATAATAATTTTTAATATTTTATTCATTCAGTATTAACATAGTCTTTTCATTTATTATTGAACTTCCAAACTTCTCTCTGAAATCATTTTGCTTTCTCTGTAGAACAGCCTTTAATAATTATTTTGTCACAGCTCTGTTGATAATTATTTCTTTCAGTTTTTGTCTGAAAATGTCCTTTATCATTGATATTTTTGAAAGAAATATTTGCTGGATTTAGAATTATAGTTTCACAGTTTATTTTTTTAACTGAATTCAATTGCTCTTTGGCTTCATTGTTTCTCTTGAAAAGTCAGCTGTAAGTTTTGTTTTTGCTCATTTGAAGATAATTATCCATAAATCATCTGTTTATCTCTGTCTTCTTAATATGTTCCCTTTGTCCTTGATTATAAGCAGTTTTACTATGTTGTGACTATGTCCGTTTGTCTTTGAATTTATCCTACATTTGATTCACATTTGTGTGTGTGTGGCTTTATATCTTTTTTAAAATTTGGACAAGTTTTTACTATTTGCCTTAAAACATTGCTTGTGTCCCTTCTGTGACTCTACTTACATTTCTATTAGAACTTTCCATCATGTTCCATATGTCTCTTACATTTTTCTACCAGGCCTCTATCTGCATATTTTTCTTTCTGTTGTTGTGTCTAAAGTGCAGTAAGTCCTTGTATTGAGTTATTTCTGAGTTATTACATTTTTAAATACTTACTTCATTTCTTGTTTTTATGGATTTGTCTTGTCTTCTGTTTTCTTAAATATATTAATTACTCTTATGTTAAAGTCCTTGAACTTTAACTCCAACATCTGAGTCATTTCTACACCTATTGAATTTTCTATTTCTTTCTCCTCATGGTTTCCAGTTATTTAATCATATCTCTTAGTGTGCCCAGTTACTTTTTCCTGGCATTATATATACAAAGAAAATTATAGAGGTTGTATATAATGTTATTTTCTTCTGATCATATTTACATTTCTTTTGGCAAGCATTGGAATATGAGCAGATTTCCTTGAGATCAGGAATTGTCTTGAAGCTGAGTTTCACTCTTTGTAAGGGCTGGTCTATTTGTTTTTCAGGTTTCTCAACTGAAAATCTCTATGTTCCCCAGATTACTCCAACTTGTCAGGCTCAACTCCCATTTTTGTTTTCCAAGTGCCATGAGATTGTCAATAGCTTTGCTAAACTGTTATTTTCTATTTGGCTTCCCTGACTCTTGCTATTTGTAGCTTGAGAATTGGCAAAGGCCTTGAAGAGAAAAACAGTATCAAGTGTTGGACTCACATGGATGTTTGTATTCCTTTTTTTCTCTGATACTGTGACCCCTCAAGGCTTGGCTGCCTTGGTAGCAGTGAAATCTATATTTTACCACCTAGACTCATATGACTTCTGAAGCCTCTGAGCTACCATTTTATTCTTGGTTTTCCTTTGCCTTGGGTCACTTACTTATGGTAAAATGCCTTAAGGAGAAAGTGGAAAACAATGTCAGCTTATCTTGATGTGTTTTTTTCTCTTTAAAAATTATAATACCTTATATCCTGGATTCCTTGGCTGCCTTCAAATAGCTATGTTTTGTAGTATCTCTAGCACTTGCAGTTCTCTATTAAAGGCTGAGTGTCTGATATTTTCTACTCTGTATATCCAGTTGATTGTTAGTGCCGGTATGTTCAAATGCTATTCCAAGAGGTGGTACTAATGGACACTGGGTACCTTCCTTACTTGAAAGAAAAAAGAAGAGGTGTGAGTAACAATGCACAATGTTTGCATAACACCAGGAAACTATGAGAAGACTGGGCAGATAGAATTTCTATAATCTGAAATTGTTATATATATATTCAAATCATTTAAAAATTTTGATCTAGAAATTATTAGCTCACTTTATTAGAAAAAGGAAAGGACTGCATTGCAGAGCAGCTTGGCCTTCTATTCTATGGACAACTGGTGACATTTAGAGTTGAGGGTATGTCCCAGGTTTCCACACTTTGACTAAGGTAGCCTTTCCACTAACTCAGCTTTAACTTGTTCTTCAGAGTTCTGTTATTCCATAGAAGTGTTTCAAGGAAATTAGGAAATATACATTCACACCTTAATCAAAGGAAGCTCTATGTTTACCTTTTCTTGATATTGGGATTCTGCATAATATTTTGTTTGAAGAAAAAGGCCATGATAAAAATAGTTCAAAGTCAGTATGCCATCATATTCCAGGAGTAGGAGTATTCCTGTAAACAAGGATATATAAAGTATGATCAAATTTTTCCTTCCAATTATTGTGTTAGAAAGAGAGCTGCAATAGCTCTGCTGGATATTGGAGGACAGTGTGACATGAGGCAATTTAATTTCTGTGAATTTCAGTTTACCCATCTGTGTAGCAGGTAGTAATTCCAGCTCTTGTACAAAGTAGGCTGTGCAAGAAATATAAATTTGTTTATTCTTCTATAATTCAATTTAATTTTTATTTTGTCAAGATGGCAGAAATGTAATGCCATTCATTATGTGATTTCTCTCTCTCCCTATGGCAGTTTCTAGATTCTAGAAATCTTATTAGTGTCATGGCTTCATTGTGGGAAGGAGGGGATTGGAGGTAGCTGACTGCTGATGATATATGTTTATGATGGCAAACCTTGAGACATGCTCTTTCCTATGTGGTCCTTTGTAGACACTCTATACAGTTTACAGCTAAGGCATCCCTTGCTTCTATCTATAAGTCTTTTCAGCTTCGATGACTTTTTCTGCTACTTTCATGTTCTAATGCTCACTGGATGTGGTAAACTCTTAAAATGATGACCTAGGCCTTGCTATCCTAGATATAGCATGTAGACATTTCCCTTTGGTGATTTTGTCTTCCTTTAGCCCAGCCTACAAAATGGAATACAAGTTACCTATGCTTTCAGATGCTACAAAACTAAGGGTTTCACCAATTCTCTAGGGCTTGATCTAGAGAGCTGATCACTAGATTCCACTTTCTTTGGGATTTACCAACTTCTGTGTATCCATCATTTTCTTAATCCAGCCCATGGGAAGTAGACTGCCTAAACATATGGAAAGTTTAGTTCTTTTATCACTAAGCTTATTCCCCAGTTGATAGTCTATACTGAATCATTTATGTTGACTCGAGGGTCTTGGTCTTTGAAATTCAAAGCTAGAAGAAAACTGCCCATATTTCCTTTCCATTGTCACATCTCTTCCCTGAGACAGATGAATAGAATCGTCTAGCTGCCATTTTAATAATGGAGAAAGTGTTGAGAAGGAGTGTTAAAGGGATGGATTGATGGATGGATGATGGATAGATGGATAGATAGATAGTTTTCTCATACAATGTGTTTATTCAACTAGATATCTAGATTTACTTCTAGTCTGACAATTCTAGGATATAATAAAAATAATAATTCTACAGTTTCTTTTGCTGACAACATACTGTGCCAGATTACCATGCTAAGTACTTTAAATACATCAATCATTTTTAACCTTCCTAGTAATTCTGAAGGGCAGATCTTATTTTTTTATTTACTAATTTAAAAAACTAAGTCTTGGAAATGGTTAACAAAAATCATGGAGTTACCAAGTGGCGGAGCCAGTATTCTAGTCCAGGTGGATCCTAGCTTAGCATTTGTGCTCTTAATCACATAAAGCTAAGTCTTGCAATTCTGCAATCTGTGTCGGAATATATTTAATTGTGCCAAGCAGATGGAAAGCTCTGAAGGAAAGCAGCAAGACATTGACATTAGGTATGAACCAGGCCTAATTTAGTGTGTGATAAGTAATTGGCCCATGTTAGTTTAATCTTCACAACCAAATTTTAGAATTCTACTCTATCTTCAGTTTATAGATGAAGAAACTGAGGCAAAGAAAAGATTTGAACCCAAGCAGTTGGGCTCCAGAGTCCATGTTCTTAACCATCATATTTTGCTGCCTCTTCTGTAAAAGAAACAGAAAGTTGATGGGTACCCCTAAGAAAAGCCTGACAAGTGGTAGACAAATGTGTAACTTTTTCTTTTTTTTTTTTATTATACTTTAGGTTTTAGGGTACATGTGCACAATGTGCAGGTTTCTTACATATGTATCCATGTGCCATGTTGATTTCCTGCACCCATTAACTCGTCATTTAGCATTAGGTATATCTCCTAATGCTGTCCCTCCCCCCTCCCCCAACCCCACAACAGTCCCCGGAGTGTGATGTTCCCCTTTTTCAATTCCTCCTGGGACCCTCAAATCTGTGGCCTCTACTGCCTGAAGGCTTACCAAGCAAAACTGCATAAGATACTGTTTCTTCTCCCTCCAAAACAGATGGTTCTCAGCAACATGCTTCCTGGTTTGAAATTTGAGACTCTACAGACAAACAAACCACAATTCAGCAGAGGTCAGGCTAAATACTAGCCATATAAACAACACCTTAACCATAAGCACAAAGCTGATTTATGTATCTCAATTCATTATTTGTCTTTTACGATAGGGCATAACATGAATAACAGAGAAGACAAAGAGTCAAGGAGCTGCCTGACTCCAAAAGTGGTTTTCCTGTTTGTTTTTGTATCCCTCCGCAGCCTGAACCTTTCTAACACTACCACGTGTTGAAAGGTTCTGTCTTTTTTTACTTTCCCCCGCCCCCATTTTCACTACTGGGGTTGTTGGTGTGTGTTTATGTATGTGTGCGGGTGTTTTTTGGTGAATACATATTTATGAAAAGCACCTTTGTTGCAATTTGCAAAATAAAGATATAATGAATGGAAACATATTTTGCTTTTTAATGCACTGATTTCAGGTTAATAAATTCATGTTGTTCATCATAAATAGGTCATTAACTGGAACTCCATCTCTGCAAACTTCTCCTTTCTTCACCGGTGGGCAGCTGTCTGCATACTGCAGTCTGCCTCAGAAGCTGAGCCCTTTCTCTGATGAACATCTGTGATTGGACTCAATCATAAACCGTCCCCACACTCTTTTTTACTGTTTACTCCCTGTAAAATATAGCAGTGAAATAATAATCTTCTGATTGTGCAGGTAGATGTCAGCTGAGCTGGCTTATTGCACTTAATGGATTTAAACAGAATTTTGGCAAACTTTATAATTACATTGACTTGCTTGCTCTCTGCTTCCTGTTATTGCTAAGGGCACTGATGTTACTTACTTGTCATGGCTGAACCAGCCTAGAAAATGATTCTAGATACTTGGTTATGGTCATTTTACACCTTAGTCAGACAGACTATATTCATATAGGGAATCTAATTCTTTTCAGCTATCAGCTCTTAGGTGGGGCGCAAATTATCAAGGGACCTTGATGACAAATACAGACAACTCTTAATTATCTGGTTGAGGATTACTCACGTGATGTTCCTGAGCCTTATATTTATTCTCAGATTGGCATCATCTATTTCTAGCCCCTGGTGTAAAGGGGCTGCCAAAGAGTTTGAATGTTTGTCTAAGGTAACCCAGATTTGTCCCCAGATCACCACCTCCATAGTACTATGTTCAAAGTATTAATAGAAGGTTTGTTTGTTTGCTAATATGCTTTTCTTTTTTTTCTTTTTTTCTTTTTTTTAATTTTTTATTATTATACTTTAGGTTTTAGGGTACATGTGCACAATGTGCAGGTTTGTTACATATGTATCCATGTGCCATGTTGTTTTGCTGCACCCATTAACTCATCATTTAGCATTAGGTATATCTCCTAATGCTGTCCCTCCCCCCTCCCCCCACCCCACAACAGTCCCGGAGTAGTGTGATATTCCCCTTCCTATGTCCATGAGTTCTCATTGTTCAATTCCCACCTATGAGTGAGAACATGCGGTGTTTGGTTTTTTGTCCTTGCAATAGTTTACTGAGAATGATGTTTTCCAGTTTCATCCATGTCCCTACAAAGGACATGAACTCATCATTTTTTATGGCTGCACAGTATTCCATGGTATATATGTGCCACATTTTCTTAATCCAGTCTATCGTTGTTGGACATTTGGGTTGGTTCCAACTCTTTGCTATTGTGACTAGTGCCGCAATAAACATACATGTGCATGTGTCTTTATAGCAGCATGATTTATAGTCCTTTGGGTATATACCCAGTAATGGGATGGCTGGGTCAAATGGTATTTCTAGTTCTAGATCCCTGAGGAATCGCCACACTGACTTCCACAATGGTTGAACTAGTTTACAGTCCCACCAACAGTGTAAAAGTGTTCCTATTTCTCCACATCCTCTCCAGCACCTGTTGTTTCCTGATTTTTTAATGATGGCCATTCTAACTGGTGTGAGATGGTATCTCAGTGTGGTTTTGATTTGCATTTCTCTGATGGCCAGTGATGATGAGCATTTCTTCATGTGTTTTTTGGCTGCATAAATGTCTTCTTTTGAGAAGTGTCTGTTCGTGTCCTTCGCCCACTTTTTGATGGGGTTGTTTGTTTTGTCCTTGTAAATTTGTTTGAGTTCATTGTAGATTCTGGATATTAGCCCTTTGTCAGATGAGTAGGTTGCAAAAATTTTCTCCCATTCTGTAGGTTGCCTGTTCACTGTAATGGTAATTTCTTTTGCTGTGCAGAAGCTCTTTAGTTTAATTAGATCCCATTTGTCAATTTTGGCTTTTGTTGCCATTGCTTTTGGTGTTTTAGATATGAAGACGTTGCCCACGCCTATGTCCTGAATGGTATTGCCTAGGTTTTCTTGTAGGATTTTAATGGTTTTGGGTCTAACATTTAAGTCTTTAGTCCATCTTGAATTAATTTTTGTATAAGGTGTAAGGAAGGGATCCAGTTTCAGCTTTCTACATATGGCTAGCCAGTTTTCCCAGCACCATTTATTAAATAGGGAATCCTTTCCCCATTTCTTGTTTTTGTCAGGTTTGTCAAAGATCAGATAGTTGTAGATATGCGGCATCATTTCTGAGGGCTCTGTTCTGTTCCACTGATCTATGTCTCTGTTGTGGTACCAGTACCATGCTGTTTTGGTTACTGTAGCCTTGTAGTATAGTTTGAAGTCAGGTAGCGTGATGCCTCCAGCTTTGTTCTTTTGGCTCAGGATTGACTTGGCGATGCAGGCTCTTTTTTGGTTCCATATGAACTTTAAAGTAGTTTTTTCCAATTCTGTGAATAAATTCATTGGTAGCTTGATGTGGACGGCATTGAATCTATAAATTACCTTGGGCAGTATGGCCATTTTCATGATATTGATTAACTCTCCACCCCAAATCAACAGAATATACATTTTTTTCAGCACAACACCACACCTATTCCAAAACTGACCACATAGGTGGAAGTAAAGCTCTCCTCAGCAAATGTAAAAGAACAGAAATTATAACAAACTGTCTCTCAGACCACAGTGCAATCAAACTAGAACTCAGGATTAAGAAACTCACTCAAAACCGCTAATATGCTTTTCAATATACTTCTGCCATTCATCACCTATATGACGTATGCAAGAAATATTTCCTCAAAAGCTGAGACATCCTTTTACCCTGGGTTCTGACACTCCCTGGATGGATGGCCTTGAGCAAGTCACTTGATGTTTCTGGAACTCAATTTCCTTATCCTTAAAATGACAGAGTTGTACTTTGTTGACCTCTAAGGACCTTTCCACCTCTGAAATTTTCCTTATGTCACTCTGGAAACTTCAGTAACCTTCCTCACCACATTTTCTATAACTTGCCTTTAGAACCTTGTCTGGTTAGCATATCACATGTTAGTCCATCAGAAGAGTTGAGGAATCAGAACTATGGTTTGGATGCCTAGCATGTGCTGTGGGGCATTCTGTGCTCCAGAACAAAAAACTGATACTGAGCTGAATTGAGGAAATTGCCTTGCAAGCCTCTGTCTTTCTTCTTTCCGTACAATGAGCCTTGAATGTTGATTACATTCAGATAACAGTAAAATTTTTCATCCATTTACAGACATGTATGCTTGTATGCCCTCCATTCTAGAACTGTGTATTTTTTTCCACTAGAACTCATTTACCTTTTCCCAACAGATACTATATTTAGTCAGTTTGTGAAAACTAATTTTTGGTGTCACTGCACATTTGCTCAAGGTATTTATTTATTTTAAAACTACAATAAGCTAATATTTGCCAGTGAAGGATCCTGTTTGAGGTTCACTGATGCAACTGGAGAGGCTGGCAAGGGAATTCTGGTTTTGTTAGCCAGTTTCCTGCTGATCGCTTAGGATTCTAAATTGCACAGATTATCTCTGCTTTGAAATCTTAATACAAATAACTTTTCAATAATTAGTAAGGTTTTATCACATGCATAAAAGCATTAAAAAGTTATGAAAAACACTAATGTTATTTTAATTGCTTTTAAGTTCCCTATGGGAGTTAGATTTTATAAGGAAACCCTTTATAATAGTCACAGTTGGGAGGACACATCTGAGTCCAGAGAGAAAAACCTTTTAATTCACTTATCTCTTTCACTTCCTCTTATTCCATGTCCAAATACTTATTTACCTTTTTTATATATAAAGTTCTGTCTGAGGACTACATTAATTTTTTGAAAAGATGCTAAATGGGAGGTCAAATATACACACAAAGAAATAGCAAAGAATAGCTAGATAAGGGAAAGGAAAGGGGCAGAAGTGAGGTGCTGTCTTTCATCAACAAATCTAGGTACTGGGCAAGCACATGGCAAACTGCACTCTCAAAATGCAGGTGCAATTTGAACTCAAGTAACAGTGTCATGAAATATGAAATTAAAGTTTTCTTCTTAAAATTACCTTCTTTAAAAACAACAGAAATTTGATGAAATTATTGGAACTTCCAGGCCACTATTGATAACAGTGCATTGGCAATATGATTGAATTGCCAAGCAGAAATTGGGCATCCATTTCCATCTGATAAGGAAGGACTCAACAGCTTCCAGTTGGATCTTACATACAAATCTCCTGTCCCCTCCCCACTACCCCCGCAAGGGAGGACCAGTCAAGACCCATTGTTACAAGAATCTGTCTGGCTGTCATCATGCTGGCATCCCTAGTATGTGTTCCTTCCTGACCCAGTAGCCTCTGCACAACCTCCTAACAGTCATCTTTCTTCTTTCTTTCTTTCTTTCTTTCTTTCTTTCTTTCTTTCTTTCTTTCTTCTTTCTCTTTTCTTTCTTTCTTTCGAGACAGGGTCTGTCTGTCACCCAGGCTGGAGTGCAGTGGCACAATCTTGGCTCACTGCAACCTACATGTCCCAAGCTTAAGCAATCCTCCCACCTCAGCCTTCTAAATAGCTGGGACTACAGGTGCATGCCACCACGCCTGGCAAATTGTTGTATTTATAGTAAAGACAGGGTTTTCACCATGTTGGCCAGGCTGGTCTCAAACTCCTAGGCTCAAGATGTCTGCAAGCCTCAGCCTCCCAAAGTGCTGGGGTTACAAGCGTGAGCCACCACACCCAGCCAAACCCATTTTTCTATCTCTGCTTCTCCCTCAGTACTGGGCTTTGAAAAGTCAGCTACAGTAAAATAAATAAATAAATAAAGGTAAGCTCCCCTCACCTTTGACTCTACTTTCCTCAATTCTAAGCATAGAAATATTCTTCAGGGCAGTATTCTTTCTTTTAGATTAATGATCTTTGGCAAGGACTGACCTTGACTGAGAAATGTTCCTGTTGGCTTGTACCAAATTCCACTGCAAACCCTTGGTACTTCAGATGTAACTTGTTACACATTTCCCCAAGCTATGGGACTATGGCCAGTGGCTTGGAGCTTCCATTGCACAATAGGTGTGATGGTGAGTGGAGGGGAATATTAAACCCTCCTGATGGATATTCTGCCAGAGAAAAAGGGGCATGTGTGGCAACATAAGTTCTAACTCTTAACATATTCTCCCATAAAAACTGGGTAATAATATTTTATAGTACTGTGACTAGCACCATATCACAGCTACATTATTGTAGGATTCAGAAACTTCAAAATTATGTGTTACATAGAATTTCCAGAAAAGAATGCATTCTGAATTTCCAACAACTGAGCTATAAAGAACTTGTAGAGTAACACCTCACACCTTTGCATAATATATTTAAAGACAAAATAAGCAAAGATTTTAAAAAGCAGTAGTTATATTTTAAATATGCAGTTGACAGATATTTTTAGTCTTAAAAATAACACTGAATATTTGAATAAAGTTTTAAATTTACATATACACACATAGACACCTTTATGTCACTTCATTTGATTTTTCAAGTTGACTTTATTTGTTAGGAAGATTTTGGCTGAAAATTAACAGAAAACCTGACATTGTAGCTGAAATAATTCATTTTTTTCTCATAAAACAGCATGTCTGTATTAAGTGGCTGCTGATATTCGTTAAACTATTCAATGATGTAAGGGTTAGTATCTGTGCAGTTTGCTTTTTTTCTTTTTTCGTTTTTGTTTTTCCTCATAGTTATAAGAGAGCTGCTGATGTTCTCAGCATTGTATTAGGATTCAGAGCAGGGAGTAATGGAGGAAGGGAAATAGTAATGCCAGGTCCTCTGTACTTTTTATAAAAATATAAATCTCTTTCAGAAGTTACACCTCCCACCAACAGACTTCCATTCATGTTTTACCAGTCAAATTGTGTCATGTAGCCAGAGATCTCCATAAGCAAAGGAATTTGAGTGAGTATTTAAGTTTTCTTAGCCTCTATAGAAGTGATAAAGAAGTCATCTGAAAACAGGAGTTAGGTTAGTGAATTGGCAGGGTCTTACATGGGATATATTTAGACATCTAATAAACAAGAGAAGATTAGCTTAGACTCAGGAGAATCTCATACATGCCAGAGTGCCATATGGGGAATAAGGAAACTCCAGTTCTGGCTGCATTATTCCCTGGTTTGTGATCTTGAGTAAGTTACTTGATCATGCTGGCTTCTTGTGATCTTACTTGTCTACAATCACAAGATTAAGTTTACAGATTTTAAGGCCCCGCCTGAACATAACATTTTATGATTCTAAGACCTAATTATACACATCTATATAGAAGTGTGATCCATGTGAGAACAAAATGCAGTGCTCTTTTCACTGGACCTCTGCATTTCTTCATGGACATAGCTGAAGGGTTCTATGAACTGTTTGGGGAAGTAAGGGGAAGGTGGGCAGGAAGGACAGAGATATTAGAAGAATAACAGAAGAGAGCAGTGGGGTTGAAAACTGAGAAATTCTTCCTCTGAGTCACAGAAAACAGAAAAAAAAAAAGACTATTGTAAGTGGATGAGGTTTTAAAGACGGGTATCAAATACATTCTGCTTCCAAGGAGAAATGTCTAACGTGTTTGGTAAAGGGGAAGGAGAAGGTGTGCCAGGCCCTTACTCAGCTCCTCATCTAGTCCCTAGAATACTTGAAATAGTGAGTGTAGACAGATTATAACTCTGTTCAGGTGAGGTTGTCTGGATGGTCCAGTGTGATCCGTGTAAAACCTTGGGTATAATCTGAATACAAACAAAGCAAGTCTGCTTTGATTCAAGTTTTATGAGTCTGCACAAAAAATAAAATCAAGAATTACTGTGAATGTAGATGTGCTTTATGAACTATTACTATAAGAAAAACAGGCATTACAAAAGCAAAAATAGAGTGGGGGTGTGCTTTGTATTATACATAAAGATATTTTGCTCTATGCAAAGGGGTCTCTAAAATTATTTAAAATAGCAAACTTTCTACACTTTTATGTGTATAAATATAGATACAATTAATTAATTACTTAAAAGAATTGGAGGTTGAAAGTAGATTGGAAAGGTAAGTTGAATCACTTCCACTTCACTGTTTATCATAAAAATGAAGATAAAAGTGACCTGTAATAATAATGTTAGAGAAGAGAGAGGTTTTGCATATATAATTTAAAGAATATTTCTTTTTCCACTGTACACCCATGTCTGAATAATAAATATAGTTCTTTCAGGTAAGAGTGCATTTGAATCCAAATCTGCTTCGTTATTCCTTCAATGTGCCACTCTACAATGGTGTAAAGCATATAGAGAGAAAGGACTGAAGAGGTCACCATTCCATTTAGGAAAGATTGTGTTAACATTTCAATTAATAGTTCTGAGTATTGATTTTTGTGAAACCTTCTTCAACATAACTTACTTAAATTACTTTTTCTGCAGTTTAAACACATCCCCTTAAGTGAAAGCATAAACTGGCTGTGGATTGTCAGATGCGCAGATGTTATTCTTAGTGTGATAAGATGATATTTTGGAAACATCAACCATTTTTTCTCAGATATACCTAATTTGGCTGTCCTTTAACTCATGAATTTAGATACCAGCTAGGCAATTCTGAACTTATCTCAAGGAGGGAAAGTGCTAACAAAGAAGGAGGAAATTATTTTCATGGTTTAATTTCAAAAGCCCAGCCTCTAAAGTAAATGAGAAGGACTCAGGGTATATACAATGAACTTGGAAGAATACAAACTGAATCAGAGGAAAGCTTCCACTCTGAGACTGACTAATCCCAGTTGGAACAGGATGAGGATAAAAGGAAAAGCAAAAAGAGCCCAGATATTTGAGTTTCTGTGTCCTGCCCTTCCAAGAATTCAGGGGATGACAAACTCCCTCGACCTGATAGATTTAAGGAGACTAAGATCATTTAGACAGTGCCCTCAGAAGGGATGGAATAGCTCACAGAAGAACTAATTCTTGTCTTGTCTTAGTAAGTGTTACCTTATAGGGAGCTCACATCCCAACATGACTAGAGAACATCTCACTATTTCCTGAGAACACAGAGGGCATGGCATAGCATACAGCATGTCTGGACCTAAAGGACTACACAGGCTGGAATGTCTTAGTGATTACATAAATGTACTAAAGCATGAAGATTTTAAGGATCAATGAGCATCTCAGTGGTTATTAGCATACATGGAACAAGATGAAGGACCAGATACTTTTTTCCCCAACTTGACATTAAACAACTCCCAAGGTTCTTACACAAGAATATAAGAAAAAAGTTTATGCATATTGAACGAGACTAAATTTTAATCACCATGGAAGGATCTGAACTTATAATACAAAGTAAATTGTTTCTAAAAAATAAAAAATACACATATTCCTCATATAATTTACGTTTGTAATCTGAGATTTATGTTGTATTTATATTAAGTTTAAAAATAGTGGGAAGCATTTCCAGAATGGTAAAGTAAGGACCTCTGAGAATCTGCTCTTCCATAAAAGCTGTGAAGACCCTGGCAAAGATTGTCAAAATCAACAATTTTAGAACTCTAGAAAATAGCTAAAGGTTTGCAACAATTCCAGGAGCATATGTTCAGGAGAAACAGATGATTCTCTGTAAAAATACTAAGCTTTGTGGCATTTTAACTTGCTGTATTCCCATTGCCCCCACCCCATCTCTGTGATAGCCTTGAAACCCAGCAGCCTCACAACTATGAAACTATGAAACCTGTGACAACCACCAGGCTAACAGCCATTGGGTGGGGTGGGGGTCAGGGGAAGAATTGGTTTGGAGCTTCTCCAAAAGCTCCATCCTCAGAGAATTGTCATTATTTGACTTTCTGGCAATTCTGTGGAAAATCATATTCATAAGACCAGTCTTTAACTGACCTGATGCAACACTTAGTGGGAAAAGCCCTTTCCCCAAGGTGTTTGTTGAAAACAATCAGTGGCAATTCTTTAACATTGCAGTTGCCTGAGGTAAATATACCAGACAAAGGAAACAATAGGCAGGTCATGAAACCTAAAAGAAAACTTAAAATAATTCAGTGCTTATTGGTGGCTTTGAAAAGTTCCAACATATTCCTAAAAACCTGACAGGCCACATACGTGTGTAGGGCTGTAAACATGTCCAGGTAAGACCAAAGAAGATCCTAATCTCTCACTTCTGACTGAAGTTGAGCCTATGCACATCAGGAATTGAAGGCTAAGGTAGAGTTGTAAACTATCAGAGTGTTGAAGGTGAACTCAACACACATACACAACCTCTCAGCAAAGGCTGAGATAGTAATTGGTTCCTGGAAATTTGGAAAATTTGCATCTAATTATTAGTTGACCACTAAGCTAACTGAGCAGAGACTTCAATGGCTTCATGTATCAAAAAAATGTAAAGTTGTAAAAATTAATTCAAGAAAGTTATCAAACAAGAAAATAACACAACAACAAAAAAAACTTGGAAAGGAAATAACTGATTTCTGGAAATGCCACATTTTACTATTTAAAATATACAGTTTTCAACAATATAATACATAAAATAAACAGAGGGGGCATGTACTGGGGGCAAAATAGTAAATAGAAACAATCTCTGAGGAAGCCAAGATATTTCATTTATAAGATAAAGACATTAAATCAACTATTATAAGGGTGTTCAAGGAACCAAAGAAAATCATGCCTAAAAGATTAAAGGAATGTATAAGAACATTATCTCACCATATAGAGACTATCAATAAAGAATAAAAAATAGAAATAGAACTATATAGAAGATCTAGAGTTTAAAAATACAATACATGAAATAAAAAGTTCTGTAAAGTTGCCCAACAGCAGATTAAAAGTGGCAGAAAAAGAATCATGAGACCTGAAGATAAGATCACGGAGATTATACTGTCTGAAAAAGAGAAAGAAAAACTAAATGAAGAAAAATGAACAGAGTCATAGAGATCTGTGGAATATCATCAAGCATATCAAAATACACATAACAGTTGTCCAGAAAGTGAAGACAGAGAGAGAGAAAGAAAAGAACATATGAAGAATAGTGGCTAAACGCTTCCCAAATTTGATTAAAAAATATTAAACTACACATCCAAGAAGATGAATAAACTGCAAGTAGAAGAAACTCATTGATATGGTTTGGCTTTGTGTTCCCACCCAAATCTCATCTCAAATTGTAATACCCAGGTGTTGAGGGAGGGACCTGGTGGAGGTGATTGGATCACAGGAGCAGTTTCCCCAATACTGTTCTTGTGATACTGAGTGAGTTATCATGAGATCTGATGGTTTCACAAGGGGCTCTTCCCACTTTGCTCTCTCTCTCACTTTCAGCCATGTAATATGTGCCTGCTTCCCCTTCTGCCATGATTGTAAGTCTCCTGATCCCCATCCCCAGCCATGCAGAACTGTGATTCAATTAAACTCCTTTCCTTCATAAATTACCCAGTCTCAGGTATTCTTTATAGCAGCGTGAGAATGAACTAATAATACACACTCAACTAGTGATATGGTTTGACTCTATGTCCCCACCCAAATCTCATCTTTTAGCTCCCATAATTCCTATGTGTTGTGGGAGGGATCCAGTGGGAGATGATTGAGTCATGGGGTGGGTCTTTCCCATGCTATTCTCGTGATAGTAAATGGGTCTCATGAGATCTGATGGTTTTTTTAAAAACAGGAGTTTCTCTGCAAAAGCTCTTTGCCTGCTGCCATTCACATAAGATGTGACTTTCTCCTCTTTGCTTTCCACCATGATTGTGAGACCTCCCCAGCCATGTGGAACTGTGAGTACAATTAAACCTTTTACTTTTGTAAATTGCCCAGTCTTGAGTATGTCTTCATCAGCAGTGTGAAAATGGACTAATACAATAAATTCCTACCGGGAGTAGGGCACTACTGAAAAAATACCTGAAAATATGGAAGTGACTTTGGAACTGGGTAACAGGCAGAGGTTGGAACAGTTTGGAGGGCTCAGAAGAACACAAGAAAATGTGGGAAATGTTGGAACTTCCTAGAGAGTTGAATGGCTTTGACCAAAATCCAGATAGTGAGATGGACAATAAGATCCAGGCTGAGGTGGTCTCAAATGGAGATGAGGAACTTGTTGAGGACTGGAGCAAAGGTGACTCATTATGTTTTAGCAAAGAGACTGGAGGCATTTTGCCCCTACCCTAGAGATTTGTGGAACTTTGAACTTGAGAGTGATGATTTAGGGTATCTGGTGGAAGAAATTTCTAAGCAGCAAAGCATTCAAGACATGACTTGGGTGCTGTTAAAGTCATTCAGTTTTATAAGGAAAGCAGAGCATAGAAGTTCAAAAAATTTACAGTCTGACAATGTGGTAGAAAAGAAAAACCCATTTTCTGAGGAGAAATTCAAGCCAATTGATGAAATTTGCATAAGTAATGAGGTGCTGAATGTTAATCCCCAAGACAATGGGGAAAATGTCTCCAGGGCATGTCAGAAGTCTACACAGCAGTCCCTCCCATCACAGGCTGTTTAGAGCCTAGGGACTTGGTGCTCTGCATCGCAGCTGCTCTGGCCATGGCTGAAAGGGGCCAATGTAGAGCTTGGGCTGTGGCATAAGAGGGTCCAAGCCTCAAGCCTTAGCAGCTTCCATATGGTGTTGAGCCTGTGGGTGCACAGAAGTCAAGAATTGAGGTTTAGGTACCTCTGCCTAGATTTCAGAAGATGTATGGAAATGCCTGGATGCCCAGGCAGAGGTTTGCTGTAGGGGAGGGGTCCTCGTGGAGGACTTCTTCTAGGGCAGTACAGAAGGGAAATGTGGGTTGGGAGCCCCCACACAGAGTACCTACTGGGGCACCACTTAGTGGAGCTGTAAGAAGAAGGCTACCATCCTCTAGATTCTAAATGGTAGATCCACTGATGGCTTGCACCCACGCTCCTGGAAAAGCCTCAGACACTCAATGCCAGCCCATGAAAGCAGCTGGGAGGGAGATCGTACACTGCAAAGCCAAAGGGTCAGAGCTTCCCAAGACTATGGGAACCTACCTCTTGCATCAGCATGCGCTGGATGTGAGAAAAGGAGTCAAAGGAGATCATATTGGAGCTTTAAGATTTGACTGCTCCACTGGATTTCAGACTTGCATGGGGCCTTTAGCGTTTTTGTTTTGGCCAGTTTCTCCCATTTGGAATGACTGTATTTATCCAATGCCTGTACCCCTGTTGTATCTAGGAAGTAACTAACTTGCTTTTGATTTTACAGGCTCACAGGCAGAAGGGACTTGCCTTGTGTAGAATGAGACTTTGGACTGTGGGCTTTTGAGTTAATGCTGAAATGAGTTAAGACTTTGGGGGACTTTTGAGAAGGCATGATTCGTTTTGAAATATGAAGATATGAGATTTGGGAGGGTTCAGGAGCAGAATGATATGGTTTGGCTCCGTGTCCCCACCCAAATCTCATCTTGTAGCTCCCATAATTTCCACATGTTATGGGAGGGACCAGGTGGGAGATGACTGAATCACAGGGGTGGGTCTGTCCTGTGCTGTTCTTGTGATAGTGAATGGGTCTCATGAGATCTGATGGTTTTTGAAAAATGGGAGTTTCTCTGCACAAGCTCTCTCTTTGCCTGCTGCCATCCACATAAGATGTGACTTGCTCCTCTCTGCCTTCTGCCATGATTGTGAGGCCTCCTCAGCCACGTAGAACTGTGATTCCAATTAAACCTTTTTCTTTTGTAAATTTCCCAGTCTTGGAGTATATCTTTACCAGCAGTGTGAAAATGGACTAATAAACCTAGACACATCACAGTCAAACTATCAAAATTCAAAGACAAAGATAATTTTGGCACCAGAAAACAACTCATCAAGTACAAAGGGTGGCATCTCATTGGAAACTATGGGGCTCAAGAAACAGTGGAATATTGTGTTTAAAGTGTTGATAGAAAAGACTGTCAACCAGTAATTCAATCTCCAGAAATACTGTCCTTTGAAAATGAAAGAGAAGACATTCCCAGAGAAGCAAACAGAGAATTCATCTCTAGCATATATGACTACAGGATATACCAAAAGAAGTTTTTTGCTGAAACGAATGGACAATAGACAGTAATATGAAGAAATAGAATAGCACCAATAAATGTAACTTCATAGGTAAATATGCATATTGTAAGTATATTTTTCTTCATAACTTCTTTCTTATATGATTTAAAATCGCTTTATAAAGCAATGATTATAACCCTGTGTTATAACATATAAGGGTGTAATAACAGCATAAGGAAGAGAAGAGAAAATGGAATTGTATAATAGTATAAGGGAGAAAAGAGAAAATGGAACTTCATAAGAGCAAAATTTTATATAATATTGATATTAAGTTAATATTAATATGAACTAGTTTAAGTTAGGATGTTAATTATAATTTTTAAGGCCACCACTATTAGTTAGATATATAACACAACAAGGGGATTAAAATGGTCCACTATAAGATATTTAATACAAAAGAATGCAATAATTGAACAATATATGAAGAATAAGTACTGAGTAAGAGACGTAATATATAAAAGTAAATAGCAAAATGGCAGATGTAAATCCTAACTACATTAAAGATGATGGAGCAAACACACCAATCAAAAGTCAGAAATGACCAAATAAATTTTTTCATAAAAATCCAGCTATATGCTTTCTATAGGAGGCAAACAGATTCAAAGGCACAAGTAGAATGAAAATAAAAGAATAGAAAAACTTATCCATGCAACCTATAACCAAAAGAGAGCTGAGGTGAATGTACTAATATAAGACAAAAATTGACTTTATGAAAAGTATTGTTACTAGAGTCACAGAAAAACATTTTATAAAATAAAAAGTTCAGTCTATCAGGAAGCCATAACAAATATCAAATATATGCATCTAACAATATAGCTCCCAAATAAATAAATCAAAATCTTACAGAATTGAAAGAAAAATAGACAATTCAACTGTAATAGTTAGAGACTTTAATATCTCCCTTTCGATAATAGAAGAAACAAGCAAAAGATCAAAAAAAAAAAGTAGAAGAGTTGAACAACATGGTAAGCTCACTATAACTAATAGCCATATATAGAATATTCCACCCAACAACTGCTCTTCTGAAGTGTACATGGAACAGTCCCAGGGCAAACCATATGTTTGGTGATAAGACATGCCATAATAAATTTAAAAGGACTAAAATCCTACAAAGAATATTTCACAATCACAATGGGATTAAATAGAAATCCATAACAGAAAAAATTTTGGAAAATTCACAATTACTTGGCAATTAAATGCCCTCCTAAATAACCAATAGGTCAAGAAAAAAATAGAAAACAAGTTAAAATTTACTTTGAAATAAATTAAAATAAAAACACAATATATAAATGTAAGAGATACCACTAAAACACTGCTAAGAGAGAAAATTATAGCAGTAAACAATTATATTAAAAATAATTTTATAAATGGCGCTGGAATAACTGGCTGGCCATATGCAAAAGATTGAAACTGGACCCCTTCCTTATACCATATATGAAAATTAACTCAAGATGGATTAAAGACTTAACAGTAAAACCCAAAACTATAAAAACCCTGGAAGACAACCTAGACAATGTCATTCTGCCATAGGAACAGGCAAAGATTTCATGATGAAGACTCCAAAAGCAGTTGCAACAAATGCAAAAATTGAAAAATGGAATCTAATTAAACTAAAGAGCTTCTGCACATCAAAGAAAACTATCAACAGAGTGAACAGACAACCTATGGAATGGAGAACGTATTTGCAAACTATGCATCCAGTCTAATATCCAGCATCTACAAGAAACTTAACAACATCATGGATTATTAGAGAAATACAAATCAAAACCACAATTAGATATTATCTCATACAAGTCAGAATGGCTGTAAAAACAAACAAACAAAAACCAAATTCTGGTGAAGCTGTGTAGAAAAAGAAACACTTATAGTCTGTAGGTGGGAGTGTAAATTAGTTCAACCATGTGGAAGACAATGTGGTGATTCCTCAAAGACCCAAAAACAGAAATATCACGTGATTCAGCAATCCCATTCCTTTGGGTATACACCCAAAGGAATATAAACCATTCTGTTATAAAGACACATGCATGCATATGTTCATGCAGCACTATTCACAATAGCAAAGATGTGGAATCAACCCAAATGCCCATCAATGGTAGACTGCATAAAGAAAATGTGGTATATATACCATGGAATACTATGCAGCCATAATAAAGAATGAGACATGTCCTTTGTAAGAACATGAATGGAGCCAGAGGCCATTATCCTTAGAAAACTAACACAGAAACAGAAAACCAAATACCGCATGTTCTCACTTATAAGTGGGAGCTAAATGATGAGAACACGTGGACACACAGAGAGGAACACCACACACTGGGTCCTTTTGGAGGATGGAGAGTGGGTGGAGGAAGAAAATCAGGAAAAATAACTAGTGGGTACTAGGCTTAATACCTGGGTGATGAAATCATCTGTACAACAAACTCCTATGATGCAAGTTTACCTGTAAAACAAACCTGCATAGGTACCTCTGAACTTAAAAGTTAAATTAAAAGTAAATAAAAAATAAAGATGTAAATTTGACAAACTCGCTTTATATATGCAAAAAGGACTAAACTGAAACCAAAACAAGCAGAACGAAGTAATATTACAGTTGGAATAAATGAAACAGAGACTAGAAAAATAATAGAGAAAATCAATGAAACCAAAAGATGATTCTTTGAAAACGTTAACAAAATTGACAAAATGATAGCTAGACAGACCAAGAAACTAGGAAGACTCAGGTTACTAACATCAGGATTTAAAGAGAATATCACCAGTGACTTTACAGAATTAAAAAGTATTGTATCTATATTTATATGAAATATTGGTCTGTAGTTTTCACATGATGTTTTTGTCTGGTTTGGTGTCAGGTTAATGTAGGCTTCATGGTGTGAACTGGCAAATTTTGCTCCTGTTTTATTTTTTGACAGTATTTATAAAGTATTGGATTTAATTATTCTTTAAATGTTGGTAGAATTCACCAGCGAAGTCACTTTTTTCTCTGTGGAATGTTATTAAATTACTAATTCAACCTCTTTATTTATTATGTTTTTTTGTAATTATATTTCTTCTTGAGTCAGTTTTGATAGTTTGTGTCTTTATAAGAATTTGTCAATTCTATCTAGGTTATCTAATGTGTTGGTGTACAATTGTTCATAGCATTTCCCTTGTAATGCTTTCTAATTCTTTACAGTCACCAGTGATGTTCCCTTTAAGTCCTGATGTTAGTAAGTTGAGCCTTAATACTTTGGCTTTCTTGATCAGTCTAGTCAAAGTTTTATCAATTAACACTCTCAACAAAATTGAAACTGAGCAATGTATAAAATCAACTATACACTATGATCAAGTGAGATTTATTCATGGAATACAAAGTTGACCTAGTATCCAAAAATCACTCAAGCAATAAAGGAAATTCCAATAAACACATGATCATCTCAATAGACACAAAAAAACCATCCAACAGAATCTAACACTTTTTCATGATAAAAATCATTAACAGACAAATAATAGAAGGAAACTTCCTCAATTCTATAAAGAGTATCCAGGAAAAACCCACAGCTAACATCATAATTAATGATGAGGGAGACTGAATTATTCCCCTAAAACTAAGAATAAGAAAATATGTCTTCTTTCACCGCGTATATTCAACATTATAGTGAAGGTTATAGTGAGGGCAATTAAGAAAAAAGCCACCAGATTAGAAAAGAAGAAATAAAACTGTAACTATTTATAGAATATATAATCTTATATAAAGAAAATCCTAGGAACATACATACACACAACTATTAGAACTCATAAATAAGTTCAATAAGGTTGAAGAATATACAAGACCAGTATATAAAATCAATTGCATTTCCATATGCTTACAATGAGCCATCTAGAAATTAAATATACAATTCCATTTACAATCATATTAAAAAGAATAGAATACTTAGGAATATACTTAAGAAAATAAATGTAAGATGCATATGCCAAAACTGCAAAACATTGTTGAAGGAAATTAAAGATAAACTAAGTAAATGAAAAGATATAATGTGTTCATGTATTGGAAGAGTTAATATTGTTAAGATGGCAACATTCCCCAAATTGATGTATTTCACAAAATTTCTATAAAAAACCCCAGTTGCTTTTTTGGAAAAATTTAAAAAGCTGATTCTAAGCTTCACATGAAAATGCAAGGGTCCCAGAATGGCCAGAGCGATCTTTAAAAATAATAAAGTTGGGATACTTTTATTTCTTAATTTTAAAACATACTACAACTGTAATAAACAGGACAGGGTTGTATTAGTCTGTTTTCACACTGCTATAGAGAACTACCTAAGACTGGGTAACTTATAAAGGAAAGAGGTTTTATTGACTCACAGTTTCCTATGGCTGGGGAGGCCTCAGGAAACTTATAATCATGGCAGAAAATGAAAGGGAAGCAAGGTATGTCTTACATGGTGGCAGGAGGCTGGGGGAGTGGTGCCACACTTTAAAACCATCAGATCTCATGAGAACTCACTTATGATCACGACAACAAGAAGGGAGAAGCCTGCCCCCATAAATCAATCACCTCCCACCAAGCCCTTCCTCCAACATTTGGAGATTACAATTTGAGATGAGATTTGGATAGGAACACAAAGCTTAACTATTTCATTCCACCCTGGCTTCTCCCAAATCTCATGTCCTCACATTTCAAAACCAATCGTGCCTTCTCAGCAGTCCCTAAAAGTCTTAACTCATTCCAGCATTAACTGAAAAGTCCAAGTCCAAAGTCTCATCTGAGACAAGGCAAGTCCCTTTTGCCTATGAGCCAGTAAAATAAAAAATTTAGTTACTTCCAAGATATAATGTGGGTACAGACATTGGATAAGTGCTCCCATTCTGAATGGGAGAAATTGGCCAAAACAAAGTGTCTCCATGCCCCACTGACGTCCACATCCCTGTAGGGCAGTCACTAAATCTTAAAGCTCCAAAATAATCTCTTTTGACTCCATGTCTCAGATCCAGGGCATGCTGATGCAAGGGGTGGGTTCCCAAGGCCTTGGGAAGCTCTGCCTCTGTGGGTGTGCAGGTCACAGTCCCCACAGCTACCTTCATGGGCTGGCATTGAGTGCCTGTGGCTTTTCCAGGTGCCTGGTGCAAGGTGTCAGTGGATCTACCTTTCTGGAGTCTGGAGGACAGTGGCTCTCTTGTCACAGCTCTACTAGGCAGTGCTCCAGTGGGGGCTCCTACCCCACATTTCCCCTCTCCACTGCCTTTATAGAGGTTCTTTATGAGGGCTCTACCCCTGCAGTAGACTTCTGCTAAGACATCCGGGCATTTCCATACATCCTCTAATAGTTTTAGGTTCCCAAACCTCAACTCTTGTCTCTGCACTTCCACACACCCACACCACATAGAAGCTGCCAAGGCTTGGGGCTTGCACCCTCTGAAGCAACAGCCGCAGCTGTATGTTGGCCCCTTTCAGCCACAGCTGGAGCTGGAGCATCTGGGACACAGGGTACCATGTCCTGAGGCTGCATGTAGTAGCAGAGTTCTGGGCCTGACCCAGGAAACCATTTTTTTCCTCCTAGGCCTCAGGACCTGTGATGGGAGGGGCTGCCTTAAAGATCTCTGACATGCCCTGGAGACATTTTCCCCATTGTGTTGTCTATTAACCTTCTACTCCTTGTTACTTACGTAAATTTCTGCAGCAGGCTTGAATTTCTCCCCAGAAAATTGATTTTTCTTTTGTACAGCATGATCAGGCTGCAAGATTTCCAAACTTTTACCCTCTGCTTCCCTTTTAAACATAAGTTCCAGTTTCAGACCATCTCTTTCTTCAGCGTATGAGAGTACACTTTGAGAAAAAGCCAGGTCACATCTTGAACACTTTGCTACTTAGAAATTTCTTCCACTAGATACCCTAAATCATCTCTTTCAAGTATAAAGTTTCACAGATCTCTAGGGCAGAGGCAAAATACCACCAGTCTTTTGCTAAAGCATAACAAGGGTAACTTTTACTCTGGTTCCCAATAAGTCCCTCATCTCTGTCTGAGACCACCTCAACCTGGACTTCATTGTCCATATCACTATCAGCATTTTGGTCAAAACCATTCAACAAGTCTCTAGGAAGTTCCAAACTTTCCCTCATCTTACAGCCTTTTTCTGAGTCCTCCAAGCTCATCCAACCTTTACCTGTTACCCAGTTCCAAAGTTGCTTCCACATTTTCAAGTGTCTTTATAGCAATACCCCATTACTCCAGGTACCAATTTTCTGCATTAGTCAGTTTTCACAATGCTGTAAAGAACTACCTGAGCCTGTGTAATTTATAAAGAAAAGAGGCTTAATTGACTCACAGTTCCACATGGCTGGGAAGGACTCAGGAAACTTGCAATCATGGCTGAAGGGGAAGAAAGACATGTCTTACATGGCGGCAGGAGAGTGGGGCCATCAGATCTCATGAGAACTTACTCACCAACATGAGAACAGCAAGGGGAGAAGTCTACCTCCATAATTCAATCACACCCCACCAGGCCCCTCCTCCAACATGTGGGGATTACAATTTGAGATGAGATTTGGGTGGGGGCACAGAGCCCACCCAAATGTGACACTTGCATAAGCATAGACATATAGATGAATGCAGTAGAATTTGGGAATTGAGATTTTTGTTAATAAATATACCTACATTTTGGTCCATTTATTTTTAACAAGTGGACCAAAAAATTTCAATGGGGATCAAAAATCTTTTCAACAAATGACAGAGACAAATGGATATCCATATGCAAAACAATTAATTTGGATCCCTCTGTCACACTACATATAAACATTAACTCAAAATGGATCATAGACTAAATATGAACACTAAAGTCTAAAACTTTTAGAAGATAACGTAGGAGTACTTTTTTATGACCTTTCATTAGGCATGGTTTCATAGATATGACACAAACATCAGGTGTGACAAAAGAATAGACTAACTGCACTTCAATATTAAAAACTTGTACTTCAAAGCACATCATCAAGAAATACAACTCATAAAATGGTAGACAATATTTGCAAATCATCAATCTGATTAGGGACTGGCACTCAGCTCATATAATAAACTATTATAACTCAATTACAAATCAACAATAAGGACACAATTTGACAGGCACTATGGCTCATACCTGTAATCCCAACACTTTGGAAAGCTGAGGTGGGCAGATCACTTGAGCCCGGGAGTCCCAGATCAGCTTGGGCAACACAGTGAAACCCTGCCTTTATAAAAAATGCAAAAAAATTGGCTGGGCATGGTGGCATGTGACTGTATTCCCAGCTACTCAGGGGGCTGAGGTGAGAGGATCACTTGAGTCCAGGAGGTCGAGGCTGCAATGAACTGTGATCATTCTACTGCACTTCAGCCTGGGTGACAGAGTGAGACCGTCTTAAAAAAAAAAAAGAGAAAGAGAGACAACTCAATTAAAAATGGGGAAAACATATAAATAAAATTTTTTTAAAATATATACAAATAGTGAAAAACCCATGAAAAGATCACCATCATTAGTAATTACAGAAATTCAAATTAAAATGAGATACTACTTTGTACTCAAAGGATGATTAGATAAAATAGACAGTAGCAGTGATGGTAAGTACATGGAGAAATTGGAACTCTCAGACATTGTTGTTACAATTGTAAAATGGTGCAGCTGCTTTGGAAAATGGTTTGGAAGTTCCTCAGAATGTTAAATATAGACTTATGATTTGACCTTGTAACTACATTCCTTGGTAAGTATCCAAGAGAAATGAAAAAACATATACTCACAAAAATTTGTATATGAATGATCATAGCACCATTATTCATAATAGCCAAAATGTGGAAACAATCCAAATTTCCATCAACTGCTGAATGGATAAACAAAATGTGGCATATCCATGAGCTGAGATATTATTCAGCAATAATAATGAATGAAGAATTGATACATACTACACCATGGGTAAAGTTTATAAATGTGATGAATGAAGAAGTTTTTCATAAAAGGCCACACATAGTATGATTCCATTTTTACGAAATATCCAGGTTACTCAAATTCATAGGCACAGAAGGATCGGTCGTTTCCAAGGGCTTGGGGAGGGAATGGGGAGTGACTGCTAATGGATACAAAATTTCTTTCTGAGGTCATGAATACATCCGAATATTAGATAGCAGAGATGGTTGCAAAATTCTGTAAATATACAAAAAAACTCTGCTGAATTTCATATTTTTAGAGGGTGACTTATTGCATATAAATTATTCCTCAATAAAGCTATTTAAGAAAAGATTAGTTTGCCCCACCCCTAGATTTGTCATGCCCAGAGATGCCTGAATGTCTGAGATCCCTGGAAGTGACCTACTATGAGACAATATAGGCATATAGAATGCTAAAATCAAAATAATAGAGAATTGGGCTTTGCATAGCCCTAGTTCATATCTTGTCTTTACCTTAAAGTAAAAATTCTTCACAACTTGTCTTTTAAGTGAGGAAAAGGTATATCAATTTCATCACTAGTTATCAAATTAGATTGTATGGGAGAAGCTAGACATGAAATCACACATAAATGGCTTCCTGAGTAAAGTGTGAACTCTTTTAATCCATGTGGGCATAAAAATATATATATTCCTGATACCTACTCTATCCAAAAAATAACCATACTATCAAATGTGCTTTTTGCCACATTTCTAATTATGTAGGATATTTCACACCATATCAAAAGAGCTTTTATTTCTACTAGACTGCAAGCTTCTCAAGGAGAGAGGTCCTGTGTTATTTACCTTTGATTCCCACAATAAATGTGGACCTGACAATGATAAGTGTACAGAAGATGTTCAGTGTGTTTGGGGAATATTAGAATGACAAATTTTTTGATATGATAATATTATAAGGCATCATGAAATTAGTTGTTCCCAGACTTTTAAGAGTACTTCATATCTTAAAAAGATGTTAGAAGGAATGTGGACCTCTGCTTCTGGCAATGTCAGAGTAACTGGCACTGGACCCACTCCCTTGACATAAAAAGTTATAAAACTCAACCAAGTAATTGAAGCAAATGTTTTCAGACTTCGGACAATAGGCAGCACAGTACTTTGATCCCTGAGAAAAGGGAAACAAATGAGGTGAACCCTACAATTATTCCAGCTTTTTGCCTGGAAGCACTTTCCAAATCAAGGTAAGGGAGAGAGATCCCAAGCAAGGTACTTAGCTATGGAGGCAGATATCTTAATTGGAGGCAGCAGGAAATTTGCTGGGCAGGGCTCCAGGGAGGAGGGAGCTGTGCAGAAAAGGAGCACCAGAAATAAGCACAGAGGTCCTTTGAAATCTTTGGCTTAATACTAAGCCGCATCTGCACATGGGGAAACTCTGCAAGGGCTGGTGGAGAGCAGCTTCTAGGGGAACCGTCGGTTGGACATATAGATATTCCAGAGATTACTCAGTGTTAGGATTTCTGATCAGCCAGACTGAAGAACAAAACATCTTACTGAACACCCCAGGCATTCTTTGAGACTTAAGAAAAGCCTCAGAATACAAGTAGAGAAAATTATGACCTATTCTAAAAAGGCATTAAAATAAGCCTTGAAATGATCAAACTGATCAGCCAAAAATTAAATGCCTTGAAGAATAAAACTAAGTACTCTTTAAAGGAAATAAACAGAATCTGGGCTCTCAACAATGTATCAATCTCAAAATCCTGCACTAAGAAAAAATTACTAGATCTGTGAAGAGTGGAGAATATGATCTGTTTTTAGGAAAAAAAGTTTGTTCAACTAAAAAACAACCCAAGGGTGGGCCACTCCACCCCGTGCTGGGCTGGTGGACAGGAGTCCAGTGCAGAGTGCCCCTTGTCCTGGGAAATGGGGTGTTGTGGAAAGATGGCCGCTCCCTCGCCCATCACACAACTCACGTTCGTGGGAAATCTGGTGCTAAAGCATTCCTAGAGGACCAGCTTCTGGGTCGGGGTTTCTTACCTAGCAAAGCAGCACCCTGACTGCTATTGAAAGTCAGCCCTTAACACAAGGATTTGTAAAAACAAACAAATCCCAGAAATTACTAAGTAGAAGGAAAACACTTAAAGGCTATAAAGCAGCTATTACTAATATTCTAATGAATTTAAAGGAAAACCTAAATATGATGACAAAAAGAATGGAAGAAATAAGAAAATAACCAAATGAAACTTACAGAGGTAAAAATTACAATGTGTGAAATTTAAAAATCTGCTTGTTTCACTTGGGATTAGATTAGATACTGCAAAAGAAAACATTGATAAACCTGAATTTATTGTTCTAGTGAAATAATTTATAATAATATTTAGAATAATATATTCCAAACTGAAGCACAAAGATTATCTGTATGTACTAGTAACAGGATAAATTCATAGATTTATAGCACAAGTAGGCAAAAATCATTAAGGATATAGATTTTAAAAACTCTATCAACTAGATTAATTTAAGTGACATTTATAGAACACTCCACACAATAATGGCAAAATACTCAATCTTTTCAGGTGATCATGGACTATTCCCTAATACAGACCACCTGCTGGGAAATAAAGAAGTTTTAATAAATATCAAAGTGTTAAATTCACACAAAGTCTGTTCTCTGATCAAAACAGAATTATATTACTAATCAATAACTATGGAGGCAGATATCATAATTGGAGGCAGCAGGAAATTTGCTGGGCAGGGCTCCAGGGAGGAGGGAACTGTGCAGAAAAGGAGCACCAGAAATAAGCACAGAGGTCCTTTGAAATCTTTGGCTTAATACTAAGCCATTATATAATACTAACATAGTAACATAATATATTACTAACAGTAATATAATCAATTATATTACTAATCAATAAATAGTCTGAAAACCCCCAAATACTAGTGTTACCAAAACACCAGGGGTTCAGTCTAGGTCCTGCTGCTCACTGCACAAAAAGCCAATCACTAAGACAATGGGTATTGCCAGGAAAGAAGGCTTTATTTGGGTGGTTCAGCTGAGAAGCATGGAAGATCAGTCTTAAATCCATCTCCTCAGCCTACTAAAATTAGAGGTTTGTACAGCAGGGAAAGAATGTAACCATATGTGGGAAAATAGAAATTAGGGATGTTAGAAAGAGAAGTTGATCAATAGGAAGCAGGTGGTCATTTAGGCAATCATGATGGATGAGGAGTCTGGCATCTCATTGCTGGATGTAGTCATCTGGTAAGTTTTAGCTCCTTGATACTATTTTGGAGGCCCGATGGTCTATCTATTTGAGAAAGGAACTCAGATAAGACAAATGTAACTTTCTCAAGCTTTAAGACTTGGAGGGTCAATTACTACATTTATTCAAAGAAAGCATAAAAATCAGTTGTATGGGACAATTGGGCTGGTTTCACTTAGAAATTGAACAATATAAGTTTTAATAACCCATAAATCAAATAAAACAAACAAAAACTTACAAAATATTTTGTCATAAGTGATACAAAAACAAAGTATATTAAAATTGCTGGGATGCAGCTAATGCCAGAATAGACGGAAAAATTTGAGCAGATACTTTCTTAAAAAAGATAGCCAATAAACATGAAAAAAATGCTATCATTAGTCATTAGGAAAATACAAATAAACACTATAATAAAATGCCATTTCACACCCACCAGAGTGGCTAAAATTGAAAAGGCTGACAATACCAATTGTTTGCAAGGATATAGTGAAATAGGAGTTTCTTATTCTACCGAGCATATAAAATGGTACATCCACTTTGGAAAAGTTTAACAGTTTCATATCAAGTTAAACATGGACATACCACATGACCCAGCAATTCTACTTCTGTGTATGTACCCAAAAGAAATGAAAACACATGTTTACACAGAGACTTACATATACATTTCCATAGCAGCTTTTTTCATACTAGCCCTAAACTAGAAGTAATGCAAATATCCAGTAACAGATGAATACATAAACTATGGTGTATCTATACAGAAGAAAACTAAGCAATAACGATGAAACTTGCAACAACATCAGTAAACCTCAGGAACATTTTGCTATGTGAAGTAAGCCCATCAAAAGAGTATCTATTGTAAGATTTTACTGATATGATGGTCTAGAGTAAATAAAATAATCTATGATGAATATATTTTTTAAAGAAGAGCAGGGGCCTTTGGTGAAGTGGGTGGGAATTGATAGAGAAGGGGCACAGGGAACATTGTATGTGTCAGATATTGGAAATATGCATTTTTAAAACCTTTTGAGCAATAAAACTTAAGTTTTATTTATTTAATTGAGATGTATAAATTATACCTCAATAAAAAAAAAGCAGAGGCTAGTGTGTGAGGTTGCTATCTTTTTATTTTGTGAAGAAAGTTTAAAAGTTAACCAAATAGTCCAGGTGCAGTGGCTCACACCTGTAATCCTAACACTTTGGGAGGCTGAGGCAGGAGGATCACTTGAGACCAGGAGTTTGAGACCAATCTAGGCAACATAGCAGGACCCTGTCTCTACAAAAAATACAAAAATTAGCCTGACATGGTGATGTGCACTTGTAGTCCTAGCTACTCAGGCGGCTGAGGTAGGAGGATCATTTGAGCCTAGGAGTTTGAGGCTGCAGTGAGCTAAACTCTAGCAAGGGTGACAGAGCCAGTGCAGGTTCTTGACTTTGCAGCACTTAAGAGTTTGAAAGCGAATCCAAAGTAAGAGTAAGCAAGGAAGTTTATTGTAAAGCAAAAGTACGCTCGAAGAGGCAGAACAGGATGCTCAAAGATAGAGATAGCCCCTAGTGCCTTAAGGGGAATTCCTCTTATGGCAACTGTACATACATATTCATAAAATACTGGGGTCAAGTATGCAAAGACGGACCTATGGTTGGTGCATACACTCAGTACCTACATGCCTTACCACACCCAGCATGTATCATTCTCCATCTAGGGGTGCCTTTTTTTTTTTTTTTTTTTACTTTTAAAATGAAGAAAAAGTTACTATAAGCTGGCTGCACATGCGGGACCCCAAAGTTCTTAGCCCCCTTGAGGCAGGAATTTGTAGCTAATAGTCTCTTGAGCTTTTGGTGCTGATGTGCTGGATATTGGGGAAGCTACATCAGGAATAAGGGGCTTTTGTTCTCTTTCCCAGGCCATGTTGTGTATCAGGAGCTTGTAACCATCTGGCAATCTGCTGATATCCTGTAGGACTGCTTACCTTGCAAAATAAGTTAGGTGCTGATTCACAAGGGTGCAAGCGATGAGGAGCTCACTGCAAAACGGAGCCCAGACTGCTTTATACAAGGAGACAAGTCAGTATGCTTTTATCCTTACTTATCCTGCCTCACAACAACAAAAACTATCATTTCATGCAAAATCAATATTTTAATTTCCTGAGACAAAAGGACAACATCTGAGAAAGTCCTTTAAAATGAACACATTTAGCAATTTGAATAACTAAATTAATTGTTCCACTGTTTCTCATTTCACCAGTGACTTAAACATTTCGTGATGGATTGACATGCTTTGCTGGGCCAGTCCTGACCATTTAGTCTAGCCAAATCAGAGTGGGCAGATTTAGCAAATAAAAGTAAGCACATCATATTTGCATAAAACAGACATTGCCGCATATTGCCTGGGACGTGCTAAAAAGTTATTCATGTGTTTATCTGAAATTTACATTTAACTGGGTGACCTGTATTTTACTGGGCAAATCTAAGTCAAACTACTCTTTTGACAAATGAATAAAACAGAAGCCCAGAAATGGTAAGATTTTCCCAAGACCTAACTAATAAAAAAGCTGCAATTATTGCTCTGGATCCTCACCTGCAGTTTAATGTTTGGGGTTAGTAAAATGAATAGTGAATTTTTTGGAGCAGAAATATGAAACAGTATTTCCCTTCAAAAATTATGCTAAGTTACGTTTTCCACTTGGAAGTACAGCAATACAATCAGTCAAAACTGTCAATCCAATAGCGCCATGAAGGGGTATTCAATGAGCATTTATCTGTATCTCATTTTCCTCCACTTTAAATGTGGTGTTGAGGATGGTACCAGCCTCCTAGATTTGTTGTGAAGATTAAATGAGGCAATACATGTCAGTCATGAGTGACATGATGTGGCCCTTGGAAAGTGCCCAGTAAATAGTTATGACTGCTGCATCTCCTTCTCCAATCTCACTCTTTAGTTCTAATACTATTACCTATTTTTAAAGGTACAAATCTTTAAAAAATATTGCCTCTATCTCAAAAACACTTGTAAAGTATCCAGCTAGCTACATGGAGGTTATGTCTGTGCACTCAAAGTGTGGTGGAAAATTAAATTAATTAATGGGAGCACATACTACAACCTATAATACCCAAACAATCATCACTATACATAGGACGTTTTAGTTTTCTTTGCTCTTATAATAAAAGCCAAATCCCCTGCCATGCCTAGAGGGTCCAAATTCTCTGCTCTATCTCCAGCCTTATCACTGGTCATGCTCCTCTTCACTCACTCTCCTGAGCTACTGGCAAGTGTTTTCTGATAACATGGTCTTTGCTCATTCTGTGTCCTCTGCCTAGAATGTTCTTCCTTGCATTCCTTGTGTATAAAACTCTTTCCTGCCCTTTATCTCTCATCACAAATGTCACCTTTTTAGTGGGACCTTTCTGACCATTCTGGTTATTACCCTTCGTTATTCTACATCTCAATCCCTTATTTACATCCATCAGAACACTTATGATTACTTGAAATTATTCTGTTTGTATTGGTTTGCCTGTTTATTACCATCTCACCCATTAGAAGGTGGGCTCCATGAAGGCTGACATGGTCAGCATGGTTTTCTTGGTCTCTGATACTTGGCACAGAGCTTCATACTGTGAAGAATGGACTGCTTCCTGCTCTGCCCTCTTCCTGCCCCAATCACCCATCCTCTTGCTCTCTGCATGTCCTCAGTGAGACTCTTCTGACATCCATCCCCAGCTCTGGGTCCTCTGTTATAGACTCTCATAGTGAGTTGCTGGCATTTATCACATTTTGTAACCATACAACCATTTGTGTGATTAGTTGTGTGATATGGTTTGACTCTGTGTCTCCACTTAAATCTTGTTTGGAATTGTAATCCCCATGTGTTGAGGGAGAGACCTGTAATACCCATGTGTTGAGGGAAGCAGGTGATTGAATCATGGGGGCAGTTTGACCCATGCTGTTCTTGTGAGACTGGGTTCTGATGATATCTGATTATTTTATGTATTTGAAAGTTCCTCCTTTGCTCTGCTCTCTCCTGCTGCCTTGTGAAGAAGGTGCCTACTTCCCTTTCACCTTTGCCATGATTGTAAATTTCCTGAGGCTTCCCTAGCCATGCAGAACTGTGAGTCAATTAAACCTCTTTCTTTGTAAATTACCCAGTCTCAGGTATTTCTTCATAGCGGTGTGAAAACGAACTAGTACATTGAGTAATGTCTCTCTTTCCTACTAGGCTGAGTGATATGCAGCCCTGCTTAGGGTCCATTTGTTCACCTCTGCACCCCGGTATCTTCCACAGTGCACATAGGATTCAACAGAAAATAAGAGATTTACAATATTCTACCAGTTTTGACATGCCAAAATGACAATTTTCAACATGTGACTTTTCCTTTGGAAATTATGCTAAACTGTGTTTTCACTTGTAATTCTAGGAAAATCCATTTCCCAGTGGACTTGGGTCACCTGGTGCTATAGCCAACTGCAAAGCAACAAGGAAAGGCTCTATAGTCAACTGAGTCAGATACACACAAAAATCTCACCAACAAGCAAACAAGAACTCCCCTCTCCTCTCGCTACACCCCATCTGTGCACCCACCACATTCCACCTGCTTCAAGAGCAGAAGCAGAAAAGGAAACACGGCCTGTGAGATATTCAGGGGTAGCCATGTCTTGCTGTACCTGGCTATAAAGGTCACTGCTGGGCCAAGCTGTACTTTTCTGTGAGCTTTGTTATTTCGTTCACTTCTTTCTGTTACTATTATAGGGATCAGTTGTGTGAGAAAGCCAGGGAGCCTGGAGATTGTTAAGCACCAAATTCTGTTTAATACATATTTTATATGGGCATATTTCTTACGTCTAAAAAAAGTCAAATGCCATAACAATTATTTTAATATCCCACATTTTTTGTGGACTGTGTTTGTTCTGTTACAGTCTTCAATCATACTTCCTATCTCTACATATTGTTCCTCAACCACCACTGTTCCTCTTTCCCCTTCTTTCTTCTCTCCAGCATCATTTTTCTCTATGGAGGGTTTTCAGTCCATAGAAAGTATCCTAAACTTTAATCTACCAGCACTGTTTGCATCAGTAAAGAGTTTTTCTTAGTCACCCTTTCAGCTATACCATGGGATCAAACCCATCACCCTCTTGACCTCTTCTGGGAGTAGAATTAACACACACACATTCCACTATGATGTGTTATCACAGGGGTTAGATGGGTGGATGTTTCCCTTTGGTATATATCCACTCTCCTCTGTTGTATCTGATTCAATATCAGGCAATTTGAATCCTGGGATATATCCCTGGCTTTCACCATTTGTCAGGATCTGTTTGAAATGGAGAGGCCAGAAAGGGAGGCTTTAAATGAGCAAAATGAATGAAGAAGGAAAGAAGCCAGTACATAAACAACAGAGATTTTGCTGTGGTTAAATGGGGGATTGTGATCAGATGGAAGCTGATTAATGTTGTCAATGTTTATCAGTGATGATTAGTGATGGGATAATAGTCACGGACAAGTATCTTCCGTCTAGAATCCTGGCAGCCCTGCTCCAGAAAACAAATACTCAATATCATTACCAGATTAATAAAACATATTCCATGGAAACCATTGCAGGTCTTATATGCAGTGATTTAACACTTTCAGAAAACCAAACAAGACAATAATTTGACTCAGCTACATTTGCTCTGTCCTGAGTTATAATAGCTTTATTCATTTCAATATTCTCAGGATTATATATTTTGGGAATGGAGCTTGGACAGGGCTGTTTTCTGAAACCAATCTGAAATTGCCCTAAATGAACTTGAATCTCAGGAAGGCAGGGGGAATAACTTATTTAGTGAACATTTCATTCTTTTTGTCCTCCTAGCAACTAAAACCTTTTTCTTTATTTGGGAGAATACCCACTTTAATTAATACGGCCTGCTTCCTAATATGCAAGCTAAAATTCTAGATACTCACTTTCCAAAGTGCCCTTGCAACTAGGTAAAGGGCCTCTACCTTAGGGAGCTGACCTGGTCATTGCAGCTCAGACACACTGGCTTCTCATTGATTTTAAAGCTAGTAATATATTTATAGAAAAGCAGGGATCTTGCAGGTGTCATTCTCATGTAGCTGGCAGCAGTCAGTGGCTGCATGTGGTTTTCACAAGCAGCAGTGACCCAAGCAGTAGGCTCCCATGACCAGCTGGAGTGATGTTGATGGTGTAAACTGGTGTCTGTGTCCCGTAGCTACAGCAATGCTATCTCAATGGGGCTACTCCCACTGTGTGATTTGGAGGCTTGTTCCTAGATGCGTAGGTTCCAAACCTGGTCTGGACCTCTGGAAGATTCTATGAGCTATGCGATAACCTTTAATAAATTAGCCAGAGTTGACTTCTGTGGCTTATAACTAAGACCCTGACTGATACAGAGCCAAAGATAGACCCAGGAGTGATTTGGCAGTTGTATTAGTTCTGTACTTCTGCTTAACAAATTACCTCAAACTTACCTTAAAACAACAAACACGAATCACCTGACACTTTCTGTGGCTCAGGTGTCAGGGCACAGAGCAGTTGGATCCTCCGCTTAGGATCTCAAAAGCCTGCAATTAAGGTGTTGGTTGAGTTGTGTTTTTATCAGAGACTTGACCCAGGAAAGTTATGCTTCCAAGCTCCCTCAGGTTGCTGGCAGAATTAATTTTCTCACAGCTATAGAACTCATGGTAGTTTGTTTCACCACCTGAGTTGTTTAACACACCTGATTTCGTTAGGCTCGTCTAGGATAATCAGGGTTTTGATTTAAAGTCTTTTTATTAGATGCTTTAATTACATCAGTAAAATTCTTCCATCGTTGCCATGCAAAGTAATCACAAGAATGACGTCCCGTTACCTTTGCCATATTCTGTGGGTTAGAAACAAGTGACAGTATGTGGGTCATTAGGGGTCATCTTAGAATTCTGACTTTCACAATTGTATTCACACATATTTGGAGGCAGCTGAACTTTTCATTTCAAACTGGGGCTATAGTGATAAGGGTTCCTAATAAATGTCTCCTTGTGAGACTGGGGCCCTCTGTAAAATCCTACTTTAAAGCAAGGATTTCTCACTTGAGTCAATAGACTGTCTTCTAAATTAGATGAGGCTTTTGGTCCCAAGATTATAAAAAAGATGGTGCAATTTTGTTACATGGCTGTAGATTGACTAGGCCTGTGCTATGTTTGAATTTTCAGAGGGTAGTTGCCTTTTAGGTTTATAATTTTAGAAAATCTGTGGGTTATTTGTATATGGGAGCTTAGCCTGTGTGTCCCATCTGTTCTCAATAAAAGGTTGTACTCTACCCATTTAAGTCCCCCCAAAAGGTGAAACCATTTTAATAGTTCTGTTCCATGCAATTACTGCTCCATACACGGGGACCTGCTCACAGAATTGGCATCTTGATTGGGTAAGGCTGGGGCAGAGCTTCTGAGAGAGGGATCTCACAGGCTGTGGTGATATATGCTAACTTCCCTTACTCTTTCCTCCACCCACACCATATTCTTCCTCGAACGGGAGACTTCAGTATGAGGCCTGGAGTGGTGCGGCTTCTAGCCCTTGTTGCCGTCTGCATTAAGAACCTTCACTTTCTTCACTAGATGCAGAAGTGGTGGGAGTCTGCTATAAGCTTGCCTTTGTTTTTACTTCCTTCTGGTGAGTTCATGTTTCCTGTGTAAAGTCTCACACAATTAGATTAAAATAACTTGTTCTTAGTTTCACCTTTAGAAATAGAAGGTAATTTTTTTAACCAGGCAAACATGGTGGGAGATAGAAGTCAAAGTTGTTTTCTGGAATGTGATAGCAAGCACAAAACACATTGCCACAAGCTTCTGGACTTTCAAGACTGTTATTCATTGAGTGTGTGATATCTGGCATTCATTTGAAAGGCAAATGTGTATCATTCTAATCTCTGTGAGAATTAGTTCATTAAAATTTTAACTATGTTCAGGCAGAGAGGGAATTCATTTTTATGTTCTGATGTGGCTTTCTCCCTCCTGTATTTTTACCTCTCTTCTCTATTAATTTTTCCTATCATTCCATACAAGCCCAAGTCTCTTAATTTTAAAACAAACAAGCAAGCAAACAAAACTTACATAATCCTAAGTTCTTCACTACTTAGTACCCTATCTTCTATCTTAACAGTCAAGTTCTTCAACTTGTCTACAAAACTTTATCTTTCTTTTCTTACTGTTCATTTTGTTTGCAATCTACATTGATCTGTCTTTGTCACTGCTAATTAACTGAACCGGCTTTAAAATTTGCCCCAGGAATTTTTCATTACTTAGTTAATGAGCACCATTCAGTCTTTATTTTTTGACACCGTTGGCCATTCCGGATTCTTGACCCTCTCTTCTCTCTTGGCTCTCAAAGACAACACACTTTCTTGCTTTTCCTATCTTCTTATGTTTTTCTCTAGGTACCTTTTGTCCCTTTTTCTCCTCTTCTTCTGCCTGCCTGAAATGTCTTCCCCTCCACCTTCCATTCCCCCACCCCTGCCACATCTGCTGTTATCCCACAGAATCAGGACTTTAGCCTCCTCATCTTATGGTGCATGGTTTTCTTGGAATTTTTCACCTACTCCATGCTTAGCAATCACTGTTTTTACCAATGACTCCCTTTCCCACCAAGAAATAACTGCTACTTACATTTTGTGTAAATATGCTCTTGTTTCTCTTAAAGTTTTGCCACCTTATTTATATACCTAAATAATGTTTTTTTTCTTGTTTTTGAACTTTATGCATATGGTTTCATATTGTGTATATTCTTTAATGGCTTTATCTAACACTAATTTTTAAAGATTTACACATGCCTTTCATTGTATTTCACTCATTTTCACTGTTATTTAGTATTTTATTGTACAACTCTACATCAGTAAATTTACTCACTTTCTGGACTATGGATATTTATTTTTTTCTAGAATGTTTGGCTGCTATGTACAATACTGCTCTAAACATTTGCTTATATCTTCTTGTGCCCAATAGTTTCTGTATTTAAGAGTAGAAGGATTGCAAGATATATGCATGTTCAATTTTACCAGGTGATTCTAGACTTTTTCAAATACATTGTTGTCAGTTTAGTCTCCTTTTATTAGTAGATTGGTTTATATCATTCAGCACCTTCCTCAACACTGGACATTGTCCAGTGTTGCAGCTTTTCCCACCTACAGTTTAATATATTTTGACTCAAGTCAGAAACTCTTGTGTAGGAAGATGGTTGCCTATAGACTTTGACCTTGCCACTGAAATTGTTACTGAAATGCCAGGGACTTGGTCTAGGTCCCATTGCTCACTGCACAGAAAACCAATCACTCAGACAGTGAGTACTGCCAAGGATGAAGACTTCATTTGGGTGGTACAGCCAAGGAGCACAGGAAATCAATCTCAAATCTGTCTCTTTGTCTTACTAAAATTCGTGGTTTATATGAAAGAGGAAAAATATAACTATATATGAGACAACAGGAATTAGGGAGGGAGAGGGAAGAGGAGTTGGTCAACAGGAAGCAGGTATTTGCTTAGGCAATCATGATGGGTTAGGAGTTTGGTGTCTCCTTGACCAGATTTGGTGATCTGGTATGTTTTAGTTCCTTGGCGTTGTCTGGGAGGTCTGATGGTTGGTTTCCTGAGAAAGGAACTCAGATAAGACAAATGTAACTTTCTCATGTTTTAAAACTTGGAGGGTCCATTTCTGTGTTTATTCAAAAGAAAGCATAAACATCAGTTCTATTGGACAATTGGACCAGTTTCAAAACGAGGGGTCATAGGGACCCTGAAGGTCTGAATTTCTTCTCTGATAATTTATGAAATATAAAATTAGGTCTATTCTCCAAGCAATTCAATTAAATTTAATATTTTATCTGATATCTGTACAAATGGAATTAGAATACACTGGTTAATAGGAGTTATGGGAATAAAACCTCAAGGTTGTAATTCAGTGGGATGTATTCTAAGTGTAAGGGGGCACAAAGAAATAACTGCCTCTGGAAGAGGAACTGGGTATTCGTATGCATTGCTGTAATAGCATGTATTGACAAGCCACACTCTGAGACCTCTACAGAAATTGATGTTTCTTTTATAAACTAAAATTTTAGCAGTGTGTCACTTATAATATAATATATGCTGTGTTGGGGTGGGGTGGGCATGGATGAAGCAGTAAAGCTGGAGGAGAAAAGGCAAGGCAGATAAAAAGGGAGTTGAAGAGGAAGTCAAAGGTAGGGTTACTTCAGTGGCCACTAATATCTTCATCCTCTTCCCATTCGTCTTCTTTCTCTTCTTCTCCACTCTTCTCTGGCAAGGCACAGGGTTTGCAATTTGATTCACACTCAATGTCTGCCCCTGTTGCACCAGATACTCTTCATTCATTGCCATTCCCCTCCTTTTCCATCCTTTGAAATAGGTTTAAGTCCTATTGAAAATATCTAGCTAATTGCCTAAATTATCCAAAACATTTTTGATGAGAGTAAACAGGTTTTGATGATTTCATTTCAAATAATTTTTGTGGTTGTTAAATTTAAACATACATGTATACTTACAAAGTTATAATAGACGGTAGTTTTGTTTCCTATTTTCTCATAAGTCTTTGGAGATAGTTTAATGATATAAATCCCAATAACATTACATTGGAAATAATAATTTACTTGGATAAGTAATTATTATCCAATAATTAATTGGATAAGTAGACACTTGTAACACAAAGCTTTTGGTCTAGGACCTAATTCAGATAGAAAATTATCCAAATGACATAAAACTTTCAAGCAGCATAATATGACTCAATGGAATGTACTGCTAGTGGTCTGATTTTTATTTAGAAAGAGACTTAAAACACTAAGCTGCATTAACTATTTTCTAAAAGCTTTATGAAAAATAAAGTTGAGTTTGGAGGCTCACTTCCTCAATTCTAAATAATGTCCTAAAAAATTAGAAAACAATAAAAAAATTATTAATTTTTTCTGGCTTTTAATTTTATATCTCTTATTCTTATGGGTTTTTTCTGCCTTGGGATATTAGCAGATTTATTTGTCTATTTCACAAATAATTAGTGGTAAAATCTTCCTGCTTGAAATGTTGTTAATATCATAAAATAAAAAATAAAGTTATAAAATTAATCACTTTTTTAAAAAGTCATTTGTGTATTGTAGCTGTGTAAATGTCAACCTTATACTTGACTGGTCCAAGAGGTGGTAATAGTGATGAACTGTTCTGATAATATTACCATGCATTTGTTATGGTACTTTGCCTTTTTCAAAGCACTTTCACACACAAGTGAGGAAACTGAGGTCAAGGGAGTTTAAGTGACTTGCCCAGATGCAAAGCAGCTGTTTCTATTTGATAAAATGTTACAGATCAGAGTGATGTTAGTAAGTTTCAAGGCCAGCACAACAATCTTGTTCCTCTGAATCCTTCCCTGGTACATTTTTCTCCTGACATCCCAGGCCACTCTAGTGAAGTGAAGCTGATGAACACCATATTGGCTGGTTCTGTTTGATAAGTTATTACCCACTGACTAAAGATGTCAGTGAAGTAAGCACTTCCAAAAAAAAAATATATTAACTATACCATATACTACTCATATCCTTTGAGGTAAAAGTGTATCTTTTGGCTTAACGAATTCTGTTTAGAAATAACCTATGTCTACCTGATGGGTTAATTCATTCAACAACAGATACATATTAATGGTCCTGGTTTAGAAAAAATGAGTGTCTGGCCTTTATGAGGTGCTGGACACTCGCTAATAGGAGTTATGGGAATAAAACCTCAAAACTGTAATTCAATGGGATATGTTCTAAGTGTAAGGGGACATAAATAACTGCCTCTGGAAGAGCAACTGGGTATTCAGATACATTGCTGTGATAGCATGTATTGACAGTCACACTCTGAGACCTCTACAGAAATTAATGTTTCTTTTATAAACTAAAATTTGAGCAGTGTGTCACATATAATATATAATATAATATACTGTGTTGGGGTGGGGTGGATATGGATGAAGCAGTAAAGCTGGAGGAGAAAACGCAAGGCAGATAAAATGGGAGTTGAGGAGGAAGTCAAAGGTAGGGTTACTTCGGTGGCCACTAATATCTTCCACCTCTTCCCTTTCTTCTTCTTTCTCTTCTCCTCCACTCTTCTCTGGCAAGGCACAGGGTTTGCAATTTGATTCACAGTCACTGTCTGCCCCTGTTGTACCAGATATGCTTCCTTCATTGCCATTCCCCTCCTTTTCCATCCTTTGAAAACCAGCTCCACTGCCCTGTTCTGTTTGTTGTCAAGAATGAAGGGCTTGGTGTAGGAATGTTTCCCAGACAGGAGGTGAAGGGGTCGGGCTGGACCTCTGGACATTTGCAGTGCTTAACTTGCTTGGCATGTCCTATGAAAGGGAGGGTGACTCCCAGTGCTTTTGACGGCAGTTTGTATATATGCCTGAAAGCACGAGTCAGATCATGAGATTGCCTGTCAGGTCATCTCCTGTGAAATCCATTATGAAAAACACCCGGAAACTGATGCCTGACTTGAAATCCTTAGTTTACTAAATTGCAGAAATTATCTTTGGAAGGTTTTGTCACTTTTATATTTTTTTTTAATAAAAAATAATGTTTGCAGTAATGCCTCATGCAAAGTGCTAGTTGAATGAATCTGTCACTGAAACTTCAATTCCAGATTACCACACTGCAAGATCTGCTATTATAAATGAAAACACATCTTTAGAAAGTTCACAACAGTTTGAAGTAGATGAGCTATTGAAATGTGATAGAAAAATCTACCCTTTACAGATTAGTCAAACAGTGATTGTAGTCCAATATGTAAACACAGTCTCACTTTATTGTCAGGGTAAAATGGTCCTTAATGTGCTACTCCAAGTGCAGGTTAGCATTACCTAAGCTTACGAATAATGATATAAATTATCTTTAAGAATCCTTTGCTTGTGAGTATGACCACAGAATTCAAAGGCAAACAGAAAATCACTGCATTACAGAACTACCAGACTTTCTTGATAGTTTTTTTTTAAATCTCTGTAAGCACAGAATCACAATTTACTAGAGGAATGCTACCAAGCAGTTCTTAGAGGAACTTTAAAATTAGGTTTTAGCAAAAGAGGTCTAAAAATGCCACATCCTTGTATTACAAGAGCAAATGTGAATAAGTTGATTTTACTTCCAGAGCACTGCTGTTTATAGGGTGTTGTAGGGGTACAGGGCTCCGTTCAGTTTTTTTATGGTTCCTTTGGAAGACTATTATTTTATGGTATTTTATCACAAATGTGAACTGTACTTTTTTTTTAAAATAATAAAGATTGTAATTAGTTTGTCAAATGACAGGAAATTGTCCAGATCGTGTAGGAAGACCAAAGAGAACACTGAGAATCCTTGACCAATAAATTATAATCTTATTGTACTTGAAATTTTTACTTGACCCACTCACCGTCTACGAAATTTTTATTGAGTGTATGTATAATTAAAACCTTGAAATAATGATTCAACCTCCAAAATTGGTAGAGTATGGCAAGGAAAGAGACAAAGAAGGGAGTGGGCAGGGAATGGAAAATGAAACTTCTTTCCGATTGTGCCTCTCCTGAAACAAATTCCCACAGAGGGTGCATGATCACAGCTGTTCATTCAGATTTCAAGGCTGCCCATGGCACATTTCACCACTATACCTTTTTTATTTGCATAAAGCAATTACCCCCATGGTCAGTGGCTTCATAGTTGTCTAGACAACATGCTTCAGATGGTATCGATGACCTCAGACGCACCAGGCTAGCTCTAAATTAGTGATGAGGAGAGCTGGAGGGATGTATTATAGTAGTTATAAACCATAAGAAGGTATTTAAATAGATAGATAAGACACATGCAAATCTTTTCATTGCCATGACAACCATCTTGATATAGGTTTTCCATATGTAGCAAGAAGGGCAGAGCAAAAGGCACTGGGAAAATAGAAGGAACCTGTAATGAAAATGAACCCTGGCAGGGGATTAGTCCAGATCTTGGTCATTTATTAACTCTTAATAGAATACAAACTTCTGTAGTTATACACTGCTCGCCAGGTCAGAGAATCATTATTTCTAAACTGCAGCTGTATAGTTCTCAGCTCTATGAGTATATCCCAGGTCCCAAGCCTTCACAAATGACTCTGACTGATGAAAGAAAAGAATAAGGTGATGCCAGGGTGCTACTCAATGAAAATTCTTTGCTGCCCTTCAAAAGCCTCTCAGAGAAGGATTAATCCAATACTCAAATGCATCATTTGTAGACATGTCTTTGTGTTGATCAGAGAAACTAATGAATTCCCAAATAATCATATAATGATGTAATACACTCCACTTCAAAACCAAATGACATTTGTTCTTGTGCAACTACCTGGAGGCAGGAGAAAGGAGCTTCTGCCTGTTTCCCTCCATCCCTCCCTTCTTCTCTCTCATTTTTCTTCCTTGCTTCTTCCCCAGCAACCCCCACTTCTCTCTAGTTCTCATTTATCTCTTTCTCTTTTATTGCTCCTAGAGTTCTTCATTTTTTTAAAAAGCCAACCTAGTTTCAGGAGCAGCTTTAGGCACTGCTGATCCTCCTGTGGCCTGGGAAGCTCTCTCCAGGAATGTTTTTTTCTGCCACAGATCTGCTGAGTGAAGTGAGTCCTGCTGGGCCTCTCATTCCTGCCTGGTTCACCCTGAACATCTGCTCAGAGGTGAACGACGACGGAGGGAGAACACATGTATACCTTCAGCTCAGTGTAACATTTTCCTCTGCAGATCACAGACCTCCACAAGGCCCTTAAATCTTTTGAAATATAAACGGCAATTCTACTTGCTACTTGTAAGGCCAAGCCTGGTACCATTGGTGGCACCACAGAGTCATTTAAATTCTTCCGTCAGATCTTTGTATGTGCAATCAATGTATGGATTCCTTTTGACACAAACTGGCATTTCAACACACAAGGGAACATTGGTGAAAACAAGCTGGTTTATTAATTAAAGTGACGATAAATAATTCCCTTAAACTTCAATATGTTTAGGACAAGTCTTGGCTCCGTTATCTGAGCTCTGAGGCTATTTTAAAACATGGAATTCCTTTGTGCTTTTTCCAGCATGAAACCAAATCAAAACCAGAAAGATCCTTTTCTATCACAAAGTTACTTAACTGTTAATTTGGTAGTAGACCTTATACACCAAACTCTATAGGGTATTATTTAAATATGTTTCTTTAAAAACTATTTAAGTGGCAACTTGCAGCAGGAGGCAGAGACAAGAAATGGTTAAACAACAAACGCCCTTCAGCAAAGCACAATTTAAAATCTCATTCATCAGATTCTACCTGTCTTTGGAAAACATTCTAACTTTATAGAAATTGAAGACTATCCATAGCCCCAAAAACTGTTGGTATTAACACTGTAGGGCATCCTGTGTACTGATGTCTAGGTTCCTTATCCAGAATACGTGTTCTGTCTGACAAATTTTGGGGGTGTTGTTTTGCCTCCAAGATACTCAGATGTTCCTTTTTTGACATCTGGGTTTTTAATTAACAATCTTTCCATGTGTTTAAAGCAAAATGAACTTGGTCTAGTCTGGACAATAAAGCATTTTTATTTATGAATGCCATCCCTGTCATTTTAATTTGTACCACATTTCTGATTTATCCTAAAAGAACACATTCCACAGTGGATTTGGAGGAGTTAAAGGGAATCTACAGGGTGACTTTAATCTTTATGTCTTTATATACTGGAGGGCATTTTACTGCACCTCTGCACTGCTCTCACTACACAATCATTTTCTGCTTTAGAAATGTAGCCATTTGGATCAATAGTTACAGTACAATATATTGTACTTCTGATAGGGGCCTCCTAGGATGATTAAGAAGCACTGTGGTGATTTCACCAAATACTTGATTATGCTCAAGAATCTATTTTTAAAAAGAAAGTTATCACAACATACACAGAGCCAAATTTATAGGCATTCTAATGAAATGTTACTTACTCACGTATATTAAAATCAAATTAGGAAAAATGGAGTGCAAAAGAACACTTTGCAGCTTGAAAAATAGAGATTTTTAATGGGACACTAGAGTGGTAGCAGCTAGAAGTAGCTGTCTTTTGGAATTTGTAGCTGCTGTGATATTTCAACTGCTACCAAACACTGAGATTTTTGGGTTCAGCATCTATTTCTGGCTGATGTGATGACTATACACTTCTAATATTGGAAAAAAAAGGGGAGAAAAATCCCTGAGATGGCCACAGATGTTTGCAGAGTGCAGAGATGGAGCAAGAAAAGATGTAAAGACAGTGTATGTCTGCTAAAGTGTTAACAAATGTAGGCTTCAAGTTGAGGATTTTACTGTAAATTCTTTATCTGTAAACAAACTGGGTTATCACAGCTGTTTATTGTACTGCTAGTCCTGATCCTAACCTTTATGTCTTTATTGCTTATATACCATTCCCTTGTTTATGCGTCTGTACCATTTGGTGCCCTTGAACTTGGTTCCTCTGAGCCCCGACCCCTGCATGCTTGCTTACTCACTCTACTCACGTCTGCAATCGGTAAATCTGAGACAGGCCCTGGCTGATAGCCGAGCTGCAGTAGGGCAATTAACACAGAACTAAAGTGTCATTCATGGCAGGGTAGGGAGAGTGGCAGACCGCAGATGACAGTTCTCAGTTCTGAAGCTGTGACATCCAGGCCAGACCCGGGATTATAGGGAACAAGGGGAAAAAAGAAAAGGGGGAGGGCGGGGGGTTGTATTTGGCTGGAGAGAGTTCTCCAAAGAAAAGCGCTGAGTGGTTTCTCTTTGAAGAATTGTTTATTCCCTGTATCAGATTCCAGCTGTCTGACCAGTTAATTGGATGAATACCTAGAGGAAAACATTCTGTGCACTAAGTGAATTGGGGAAAATGGGCATCTTTCTTTCTCTTTAGAGAGAGAAAGTGCTTTTTCTTAAAAAAAAAAAAAAAATCACCAACTCTCAATCAGCCTTTAACGGTGTTTCTGCCAGACTTAGATTAAAAAAAGGAAAAGAAATATCTTTTATTAAGTGCTTGCCTCCCCCTACCTTTTTACCCGCTCATGGTTTCCCCTGCAGCCACCTACCTGTGCCAGCTCTGATATCTTAATAAAGTTAGTGTTGAATAGAAACAGAGTGCTCAGGTGGCTGCTCTCTGAGAAGCAGGCTCCTTTTTAGCCCCTTCCTCTGAGTGGCTCTGGAGACCCACCTATGCAATAAGAGAAAGCTACTCCCATTTACCCCAAGTCAGAGGGCTAGAGGGCCCCCAGGCCACCAGGGGGCATTCTGGATCCTGAGGTTGAATATCTAGGTGTCAGCTTCTTGAAAGCTGTGCAAATCAATTTTGAGAGCAAAGACAGCCATTTTTTAACTTTGAGTGCCCTCCCTCCCCTCCTTCTTCTTACTCCCCCTTTGCCACACTGGACCTTGGCTTACAATTCTCTCCAAACATTTTAACTTTTCATGAGATTGCTTCCAATTGTTAGGAGGCCATATTTAATAATAGTAGCTATCATTTATTGAGTATTTAATTGATGCCAGGTGTTTTATATACGGTATCTTTTTTATTCTTCACCAAACACAAAGAAAGAAAAATATAAAACATGGATAATTATCTTTATGTTCCAGATGAGGAAGCTGAAACCAAGAACAATCAAATATCTTTCCCAAGGTCAAATAGTGAGAAAGGATAGAAACAAATTTCAACCTACTATGATTCCAGGAAACAAGTCTAAAGCACTGGGCCTCTGTCTCAGCTCTATTCTTCACTGGCTATGAGATCTTTTGGGTCAGTCCCTTAACTATCTATGTCTCAGTTACCTTATCTGTAAAATGGGAATAATAACACTTGAAGGATTTTCATGAGGATTCAGTGAGTTGATCCTGTGTATATAAAGTGCTTGGAGTATTGTCCAGTGTACGCCAAGAATCTTGTAGATGTGGTAGCTATTGTTACCAGCACCATTACCTTGCCTCCCTGTTTATGGTACACAGGCAAAGGGATTAGCAAGTTGGGGAAGCTGGTATGGTAATTTACACAGAACAACTGGCAATCTATAGAAGTATAGAAACAGAAAAAGAAAGAAAAGCCTTGAATTTTGGACACAAGATTTATTTTTGAAGCATCAGATAATTCCATCCAAATAAATGTGGATGATTCAGATGTGTACTAGGTTCACACAAAGGATGGAATGCTCAAAAGCAGTTCCTAGACTAACATTTTTCCCTTAATGGTTTGCTAAGAAAGCAGCTAATAAGGCTTCAGCATTACCATGTTTCATATCGTACACTCTACAGTGTGGTTGTAAAATGAAGGCAATCTCTGCCACATGAACATGATATATTGGAATTAGCATCTTTCCCAGGAAGATAAGGCTCAAGTCCTGAACATCTACATTTGATAGTATCATGTTTCAGAATTGTATATATTTGTGCTAAAATGAACTTTAGGGATCATTTTCAGGATGAGGTGACGAGGTTGGGAGTTCGAGACCAGCCTGACCAACATGGAGAAACACTGTGTCTACTGAAAATACAAAATTAGCTGGCCATGGTGGCGCATGCCTGTAATCCCAGCTACTCGGGAGGCTGAGGTGGGAGAATCACTTTCACCTGGGAGGCAGAGGTTGCAGTGAGCCAAGATCACACCATTGCACTCCAGCCTGGGCAACAAGAGTGAAACTCCATCTCAAAAAAAAAAAAAAAAAAAATCTCAGTGGAATATAACAAAATGTATTTTGTTAGCTGCCATGTCTTTGGTTTGGCTGGAAGTTGGCTGATCTGGGCTGGACTCAGCTGGGAGGCTGTACTGATCTTGTCTGGGCACTGTCATAAATCTCTAGGAATGCTGATTTGGCTTGATTGACCCAAGGAAACTTGTCAGGGATGTCTTTGCTGCATTTGACTCTCGTTTTCCTCTTGAAACCAGTAAGCTAACCCAAGCATAGTCTCTTACAGCAATGAGACAGACTCAAGAGCCTAACTTACAAATACTTTGCAAGTCTCTTCTTTCATCCTGTGTGTCATGCTCCTCTGGCCAAAGAGAGTCACATGGTCAAACCCAGATATGAAGAAAAGAATGAGGAAGAACAACCACCCATTGTGAAGCCAAAGCAAGTAACATGAGCAAGACTAACCTCAGTAGAGTGAGAAAGTATACTCACCGCCTGGAAATGAGGGTATGAAAATCAATATTTCTGGAGAAAAAAAAATTATTATACTTGGGGTTACTTTATGCATTTCTTGTTCAAGATTCATCTCATTAGACTGTGATTCAAGGTCTTCCAAAACCTGGCAAAAACCTAGATACCTAATCTTGTTCATTCATGTATACCCCTAAGAACATTTCAGCTCTAGTGAAATTAGTCTATGTGTTTGTTGTGTTTAGATTTACATATTATTGTCTCACCTTGTGCATCTGTTCAAAGAACCCACTCCTGTCAAAATTCCACTCAATCATCCTACATATAATTTAATGTTCAGTTTATGTGCTTTCTCTTAGTTCAGAGAAAGAATATGGAATTAATGCATTGAACACTATGCTGCCACTCTGCTAGGGGCCTTGCATATGTCCTTTCATTCAATTTTTAAAATAATTTGGGCATTGTTTTCTCTGAGAAAACTGAGATTCAGAAAGTGTATGACTTGCTAAGATTATATGTGTTTATTAGTGACAAACAGAAAATTCAAGCCAAAGTCTGATTCCAAAGTCCATGTTCTTTCCACACCACCACGAAACCTATCAAGTAAGATTTTACCTTCAGAGAACCCTTAGTATTTATTGCTTCTAACATTAATTTGACAATTAACATTAAATTGCTTTTAATTTATTCCTTGGAATTCTGCCATATTGCTACATGTATTCTTACATAACTCTTTTTCTTTTTGAGACAGAGTCTCACTCTGTCACCCAGGCTGGAGTGCAGTGGCACAATCTCAGCTCACTGCCACCTCTACTTCCCAGGTTCAGCAATTCTCTGCGTCAGCCTCCTGAGTAGCTGGGATTACAGGCGCCTACCACCACACCCAGCTAATTTTTGTATTATTAGTAGAAACGGGGTTTCACCATCTTGTCCCGGCTGGTCTTGAACTCCTGACCTTGTGATCCACCTGCCTCAGCCTCCTAAAGTGTTAGGATTACAGGTGTGAGCCACCGCGCCCGTCTTCTTGCATAACTCTTTAAAGGCACATTTGTGAAGTTTTTGCTTATGTTTTATTTCCCCTAAGGCAAGTAAGAAATGTAGCCTTTAAACTTCTTTATTTGGATGAGAATACCTAGTACAGTGCATTCCACATGTAAATATTAATAAATGCATAGTTTGATGAGTCTCAATAGGTTGGAACATTGCCTTTAATATTAACTTATATCCCATGATGCCTTACCTCTTGATTATTAAAAAAAAAAAAACTTTTTCGATAAGAAATAACTGGGAAATCATTCATATTTATTTTTCTAAATTAGTGGCCATGGGCTGAGATCTTAAGAAGGCTATCAAATGTTAAGTCAGGATAATACATAGACTGTGTCTTTGTAATAGTTTTATTTTTATTTTTGCTGAATAATAATGGACTTTTTAAGTGTCTTTAAGGAAATAAAACTATTGAATTCTAGCAGCATTGAATTGAAAACTGGTTAAAAGGAAGGATGCTGCAAAAAATTACTAGTTATCAGCTCAGAAATTAGTTGATGGCCTCTGGATCACAAATGACACTGGTGTTCCGTAAGTTTATTAACAACCTGAAAGACGGGGTGAAGTGGCAGGGCAGAAAATTTATTTAACCACATAATTATTCAGATACTAAACATAGATGTAGTCAAGAATAAGGGGTGGAGAGAACTTCAGAAAGACCAAAGGCATTTAAGTAATCGAGCTCCACAATAGTGAATAGAATTCAGTGTTGCAAGTTCAAGGTAAGACACAGTGGAAGAACCAATTCAAACTACTCTTACACAGTACACTAATGGCTTCTGAATTACCTACAGCCTCTCAAGAAAGAAATCGAGAAGCCACAGTCGACGGCTCAAAGAATATGTTGACGTGACATATAGGAAAAAATTTTTTAAATAAATAAGATATTGGGTTGTATTGAGAAGGAAATCAAGGATAATGTGAAAAATAGTATGTCTTCGTTATATATTAAAACATCTTAGTAGTCGTTCAGGAAATGGAATTAAAAAGTCACCTTGAATGTTGCCTTTAGTTAGGAAGACTTCATCTGTTTAAAAAGATAAAAGGGAAACATGGGGGAAACCCAAGGAGAGTAGTAAAACCATCAAAAATTTGTTAGAATTCCATACAGGAGGCATGAGAGATTTCATGTCTTTGGTAGAGAAAATGAAACAGTGAGAAAAGATTGTGAATGGGAAAAGAAAGGCCAATGTGGTTTTTACATTTATTTTAGGTTCTGGGTACATGTGCAGTATTGTTACATAGGTAAATTGTGTGTCATGGGGGTTTGGTGTACAAATTATTTAGTCACCCGGGTAATAACTGTAGTACCTGATAGGTAGTTTATCTATCCTCATCCTCTTCCCTCCTTCATCCTCAGGTAGGCCCCAGTGTCTGTTGCTCCCTTTTGAGTGTCCATCTGTAGTCAGTGTTTAGCTCCCACTTATAAGTGAGAACATGTGATATTTGGTTTTCTGTTTCTGTGTTAGTTGGCTTAGGATAATGGCCTCCAGCTCCATCCCAATGTGGATTTTTTATTGTTTCTTGATTATATGTGGATATGTGGATATGCTAGCATGGAAGATGTGAAATAGAGGATGGATTTTTACCATGGGTCCTGTTTAGACAGAACACACACATAAGCCTTGCATGGCATTCCCACACCAATCCATTGTAAACCATTGCAATGTCTTTGTTATATATTCTAAAAAGAAAGGAGAGTATTTATAACAATTAAGATTCCATAGGAATGCTTGACAGGAAATATATTTGCATCTACAAATGATGAAAAAATTCTATGAGCACATTTCCAACAGAGAGTTAGTGTCATAGGTTACTTTTATCAGCTAGGACAACATTACAAATATTTGAATCCAATGAGGCTTAGAAAATTTGTGACTATTAACATTGTTGGATGTTCATTCAGAGTATATTTTACCCACCAGCGTCCATTCCTTGAAGGAAAGAAACATGGTGTATCAGTTGGAGTCCTGGGAAAAAAACGAGCCATTCTCAAACTGAGTATTTTAGCAGTTTGAGAAAGGAGCTATTTAAATTTTGTATTAAAAAAATAGTGTAGTACTATGGGCCTACAAAAACATCTTGGTGTTAGAGCAGACATCAGAATCTAGAAAGTGTAGCCATGCCACATAGGAAACATCTTTTTTTTTCTTTTTTTTTAAGACAGTCTTTTACTGTCACCCAGGATGGAGTGCAGTGGTGTGATCTCGGCTCACTGCAAGCTCCGCCACCATGCCTGGCTAATTTTTTTTTATTTTTAGTAGAGACGGAATTTCACCATGTTAGCCAGGATGGTCTCGATCTCTTGACCTCGTGAACCGTCCGCCTCAGCCTCCCAAAGTGCTGGGATTACAGGCGTGAGCCACTGCGCCTGGCCGGGAAACACCTTTTTATAGGAGTGCGCCCTTCATACAAGGATACAATCAGCACCAAGCGATCTGAGAGGGGACCAGGGGCAATAATGACCCCACCCCAATCCTTCTCTCCTTTCAGTGCATCCCATTGGTGCAGAGCTCAAAGGCGCCTGTTGATAAAGTCCGTAAGAATCATACTTCCATTAAATAGAGCAAGGAGGAGAAAAGTAGAGATTGAATCTGGAAGAGTAGCAAAGAGGACCAGCACATGTCTTTGTCAGTCTTTTTTCATATCCCAGACTTAAGAGTATCTGGCATGTAATAGATAATCAATGCCAATGGAATGAAAGCATGAATGAACAGAGGTAGACAAAAGTAGTAAGTTGTCAAAAAATAGTTTAGCATGCCCAAATAGTTGGAAATCTCTGGACACTGATTTTTTATGTTATTAACATGGTTCTCAAAATACAGGGAAGTTAATAGAGATGTAAAATAGATTGTTATTTTCTAATGATGTTGCTCTAAAATGTTATATGTAAGAGTTTAATATAGTCAAAATAACCAATTAGCTCTTATCAAGAGTCTAGATAGACAAATTGAACAAAAAAAAAACAAAGTGTCTGGCTAAAGATCAGATTAATTTGACTTAGTTTTTTAAAATAGATATTTGCTATCAACTGAGTGTCCTTCTTAGCCCATTTCCACAT